>NC_092821.1:36012109-36234609 GCF_023375885.2 Dermacentor andersoni | reverse complement strand
GCCTGTGATACCAGTTGTGTAATGTGTCATTCACCTCGTTCCTCCCATTATCATCCCCCATTGTGACACTTTTTCTTCCCCTCTTCCCCTTCCCTCACGTAGAGTAGCAGGCCAGATGCTCCATTATCCGGCCGACCTCTCTACATTTTCCAATCATTAAAATACTTCTTCTTCTTTGTCAGAAAATTGCACCCGCAAGGAAATTGCACCCAATCAACGCACAATATAGACTAAAGCTACTAGCTGCTTGAGCGTTAGACGACATAATGCCTGGGTGAAGACGGCCTTCGTCACTCCAGACGGCCTCTACGAGTTCAAGGTTATGCCATTCGGACTGTGCTCGGCTCCTGCAACGTTCCAGCGCGTGATGGACACAGTTTTAGCAGGACTGAAGTGGCAGACCTGTCTCGTTTACTTGGATGACGTCGTCGTCTTCGCCGGAAATTTCGACGATCACCTGAGGCGGCTTGCGACAGTACTAGATGCCATCAAGTCATCAGGGCTCACTCTGAAGCCGGAAAAGTGTCGATTCGCTTACGATGAGCTTTTGTTCCTAGGCCACGTCATCAGCAAATCAGGAGTACGCCCCGACCCACAGAAGACAGCTGCCATCGCAAAGTTCCCGCAGCCAACCGACAAGAAGGCAGTGCGCAGATTCCTTGGCATGTGTGCCTACTATAGGCGCTTTGTCAAGGACTTTTCACGCCTCGCGGAGCCGCTAACACATCTAACTAAATGTGATGTCGAGTTCAAGTGGGAAACGCCGCAGGCCAAGGCATTTCAAGAACTCAAACGACGCATGCAGTCGCCGCCGGTACTTGCACACTTCGACGAGGACGCTGATACCGAAATCCACACTGACGCCAGTAGCCTAGGCCTCGGTGCCGTCCTAGTCCAGAGGAAAGAAGGACTTGAACGGGTGATATCGTATGCTAGCCGGTCGCTGTCAAAAGCGGAAAGCAATTATTCTACGACTGAAAAGGAATGCCTCGCCATCATTTGGGCTACAGCTAAATTCCGCCCTTACCTCTATGGCAGGCCATTCAAAGTCGTCAGCGACCACCACGCGTTGTGTTGGCTAGCTAACTTAAAGGACCCTTCAGGACGGCTGGCGCGGTGGAGCCTCAGTCTACAAGAATACGACATCACTGTAACATACAAGTCCGGAAGAAAACACTGAGATGCCGATTGCCTATCACGCGCCCCCATTGACCCACCGCAGCAAGATGACGAGGATGACGACGCCTTCCTTGGCATAATAAGCGCGGAAGACTTCGCCGAACAACAACGAGGGGACCCGGAGCTAAAAGGCCTAGTCGAGTATTTGGAAGGGCACACCGATGTTGTCCCTAGGGCATTTAAGCGTGGATTATCTTCGTTCACGCTTCAAAACAACCTACTCGTGAAGAAGAACTTCTCACCAGTCCGCGCCAGCTACCTTCTTGTTGTACCGTCAGCGCTGCGTCCAGAGATACTGCACGCCCTACACGACGATCCAACCGCTGGGCACCTCGGATTCTCCCGGACGCTGTCGAGAATACAGGAAAGGTATTACTGGCCGCGTCTGACCGCCGACGTCGCCCGTTACGTCAAGACATGCCGAGACTGTCAACGACGCAAGACACCACCGACAAGGCCAGCAGGATTACTACAGCCGATCGAACCTCCTCGCCGACCATTCCAGCAGATTGGGATGGATTTGTTGGGGCCGTTTCCGATGTCAACATCCGGGAATAAGTGGATCGTCGTGGCGACGGACTATCTCACCCGCTTTGCTGAAACTAAAGCTCTACCAAAAGGCAGCGCAGCCGAAGTGGCGAAATTTTTCGTCGAGAACATCCTGCTGCGACATGGTGCTCCAGAAGTCCTCATCACCGACAGGGGAACGGCTTTTACAGCAGAGCTCACCCAGGCCATTCTGCAGTACAGCCAGACAAGCCACAGGGGGACAACTGCCTACCATCCGCAGACGAATGGTCTCACGGAGCGCCTCAACAAGACCCTCGCCGACATGCTAGCAATGTACGTCGACGTCGAGCACAAGACGTGGGACGCGGTCCTGCCGTATGTAAGCTTCGCTTACAACACGGCGGTGCAAGAAACAACACAGATCACGCCGTTTAAGCTGGTTTACGGCAGGAACCCGACGACGACGCTCGACGCCATGCTGCCCCACGTCACTGAAGAAGAGAATGTTGACGTCGCTAGCTATCTGCAGCGCGCCGAAGAAGCCCGACAGCTCGCCCGCCTGCGGATCAAGAACCAACAGAGGACCGACAGCCGACACTACAACCTCCGACGACGCTTTGTCGAGTATCAGCCCGGTGACCGTGTTTGGGTTTGGACCCCTATACGCCGACGAGGACTGAGCGAGAAGCTCTTCCGCCGCTATTTCGGACCGTACAAGATCATCCGACGTATTGGCGCACTGGACTATGAGGTCGTGCCAGACGGCATTTCGCTGTCACAGCGGCGCCGCTCACGACCTGAAATTGTCCACGTTGTGCGACTGAAGCCGTACCACCAGCGTTGACGAACTTTCGGACTTCGCGTAACTGACCTTTGGACTTGATGTGTTTTCGTTGTTTTGTTACTTATGTTTAATAAGGGTCCTTTTGTGTTTCGCTCTCTTAGATTTGTAGCATCGGGACGATGCTTTTTAAGAGGGGGGTATTGACGCGTGTACTTATCTTTATCGGGCGACCACGTTTCGCCGCCTAACAAATGTAATCGCACAGCGCGGCACGCGCCTGCATGTATCCGAAGTTTCTGGAAAGTTATCGATGCTTCTACCCGGCTGTCTGTTGTCGCCGAACCTTGTGTTATCTGATTTCATCGCGTGACGCGAATGGTGTAGAACTTTGTGGAAGGTACGCGGGTCCGAACAACATTCGACGACTGCCCTATAAAAGCCGACGCGCTTGACTCGCTGATCAGATTTCCGACGATCGCAGACCGTGTTCGCCGCTATCGTTGTGCTATAAGTCTAGCCTGTTTTTGTGGGCACAGGTTCGCCCAATAAAAGCTAGTTTTGTATTCCACCGTATTGCTGCTTTCTTCACCGTCACTACCACGTGACAATATTTAGGGGAATAAAGTATTTTGGTACATTATCAAAACGCCATTTTATTCAGGGGGGTGCAAAATTTCAAGCTGACACAAAAGAAATAGCAGCAGATCCAACAAGTTAGAACCTAGCTGCAGAGAAGCAATTTGTAAGTGCATGAGGAGTCGCACGCACGCACCCCCCCTCTGCCACACACACACACACACAAGCGCGGCGTGCACAAATTCTACCGAGCCTTTTGTGAAGCGGAGTTGCTGACTACTAGCGAGTACGACAGACGCCTTCAACGCATCATGGTTTCAGAGCCAGCATGCGCATACCTATAGGGCGCTTTTCCAATGCATTCTCTCCAGAAAAAGCGTATAGCGCCTAATAAGTAAGCAGCTGCGGCTGCGCCGAGGCGAGTTTTCTGCTTCATTATTTCTTTGCCCGGACGCCTGGCACCGGCCCATTCGGTGGAGGCGAGTGCCATCTGCTGGTGATGCAAGGAAACTAACGGTGCGCACGGCATGTGTGATTTGCTGTGATTGGATGGCCCGTTCGGCACAATAACCAGGCCACAGCCACGGTCATGAAACCGGGTTCACAAAGAAAGGCTTCGTCTTTAAAAACACAATGTAACTTGAATGTCTACTCACCAATGCACACAGAAAATTAGCAGCGATCAGTGCATCTGCAGTCGTCCTTCTGTTGCGCTAAGCTCCTTGAGACTTGCTTATATTGCTTCTTATCAAACAGAAAATGTCTTAAACTTTTTTATTTTTTAATAAATGCTAAATATACATTTCTCACTCATGTTTTCTTTGGCACCATATGAGTTATTTATGGGTAGAAGAGCAATGGTAAATATTTGTATAGTCCATCCCGGCATTGCGGAAGCTCATACTACGGACGACATTTTGAAGAATGACCTTTCGAATCTACAGAATGCAGCTGACGTGGAAGAGTCACAAGTGACATAGCAATGTTCTGTGGCATGCTGTGAAGCGAGTTCAGACCAAATGTAATATCGCTACCTCGGAAAATGCACAGAAACGACAATACGCAGGTGAATTTAAGGGCACGTATGCATGTAGCACTACCAATAATTAAGGGACCACGCGAATTTTATGTCTATAGTCATCGTCGTCTTTTCAAACATGATGGAGGTGCACTCGGTCAATAGGAATAATTGCTCTGTAGCATTATTCCTGCTCGGAGGAGCACCGTCACATAGCTCGAAAGAGAGCCATCATTTGGCATCAATACCACGTAACAGGAAGTACGTGACAACATTTCCACAACTGGGCGACAGAGCTCGAGTCAATGCATAGCGCGTGGCGTAATCAGTAGTGAAATCTACTTACCTATTTTTCATGGTCTACGAGGGAAAAAACCAAGGCCTTGTACAACGCGAGAGAATGGTTTCATGGGTATGTCCAATGACTGAAGATCTCCAGCAGGTATCAAGCGGCCGTTTTGTAACTTAGGTATGATTCGTAGGTGCCGATAATCGCGGAATGAATGTGCAAGGCCAACCAAAAGCAAACCACTCCGGACAGACTCGTATGTGCGACAAACATGAGGTGTGTGGATTCGCATTACAATGGATGCGTTGTGAATTTCGGTGAGACTGTCTGCTGCAAGTATCTAGGCACGACTATATGAAAGCCAAGACCGTCAGAGTGAAAATTCTGGTTGCTTAGAATATCAACTTGAAACATATATTTGTGAACCTTGCGAGATTAGGAAGTCACTCCAAGTGGTCGATGATTTCTTGCAACGAAGGGTCATGGTTCTGTTCTTCACCGATTTGAATCAAGTTCGACAAGCACAAAGAGTGAGGGGTGTCCTCATCTGCGTTCTCACGGTTCTTTATAGGATACTGGGCGAACAACATGCGTCCTTATGCAAGCAGCCAGATTTGTGCGTGACCAAATATGAAAAATCTTGTACTTGCAGGGCCCAAGGACCAAGCCATCCGGAAGGATATTTTTCGGAGGACAGCCAGCAGAGACAGCGTGGATCAGTAACTACAGAAAACAGTCATTGTCATAAGTATGTTATACATTTCAAAAATACGTATACGAGGAACACTCGTGCTCTGTGAAAGAATAATTGTGGTCATCCGCTCATAGGAGACAGCTTGCCTAGGCAATGACAAGGCTGTGGACAGATTGAACTTGCGTTTGTACTGCGCTGGCTGCATGGACACTTCCATCATTAGGGACCTTTGCAGGTGTAGCTGGATCGAAGTGAAAAAGGATCGGATCTGTCATGACGAGGCTAATGAGGTGTGTCAACGGGGAAGCATCTTGACGGCCACATTAAAAAGGACACCTTGCATCAAAAGATCCGTAGGGACCTCGCTGTGCCCAAATAATTCTTCACGAAGCGGCGGATATATCAGCATAACTGTACGAAACAACGCGAAAGCTATGCACATTCTTGCAGGAAGAAGAAGACAACGGTGAGCGCACAAATTGAGCGCATGTCGGCTCTGTGTTACTACAGTGATTCTTGGAGGAAAATCACCAAATTCATCGGATAAACCACCACCGACTGACACAGCAATTCACCGCGATCGTCCTGACACCTAATTCAGATGGCAGGACCGATTTTTGACCACATTACGCCTGCACGGCAGCCGTCGGCTGCTTCGCCGCATCTCTGGCGACGTGGCTTCCCGCTCGCTTAGCGGGCAGGAAGTTTAGCAAGATGGAAGTATCGGTCCAAGGAGAAGATGTTACGCAGGACGGCTACAAGGATAGCACAGGCTGGCGTCAGGTTATACGAAGTAAAGCCATGGAATCAACGCCCCACCACAGTCAACGTGCCACAGCAGTCAACGGGAGAAGGCAAGAAACAGATAGAGTGGCGTGTACGACAGATCACCAAGGCGAGCAGAATGCCGCATCTGCCCAAGGAAGAATACAAGATAATGGTGCGACCAAGAAGGGTTTTTCGAGGCTCCGACTACACGAGCACCTACACTGTCCAAAGCGTCGTCAAGGCGGCCAGCCTACCCCAAGAGGCACAGGAGCAAGACGCGATACGTATCGACTATCAACAGAGCAAAAAAGTGATCAAAGCTGCCACAGAAGAACACGCCGACAAGTACAAAAAAACCGTCTACATTAGGACGAATACACAGGAATTTGAAGCCAGCGCTTACGAAGCGACCCCTGACAATACATCCAAAGGATTGATCCGAGGCACAGGACTGGAAGACAGCGCACAAGACATCGTGAGAAAAGTAATAAATCCAAAAAGTCCTCCAGCAATCACCGCTAAGAGAATGGCCAACACAACAAACGTGATTTTACTGTTCGACAGATACAAGGTGCCAAACTACGTGAGGTACGGTGCGGCCTTGTTGCGATGTACGCTACACAACAAACAACTGTACATGTGCTACCAATGTGAACAATTAGGACACAGAGCGGATGTGTGTCCTAACCCTGACGACAAGATTTGCCGAAGATGCGAGTTGGCGGACCTTCGCTAAGACCATGAATGCAAGGCTAAGCTTCAGCTAAGCTACATGGATCAACCTACAGCAGGTCAAGAAGGCAAGGCAAGATACAATATCCCCTTCCTGGTGAAGAAGCGTCGCTGGGAAAGAAACAAGAATGATACAAAGAAGAAGAAAACTACACGACACAAGATGAACCACATGGCCTAAGCATCCTGAAGAATTGGCCGGAGCCCCCTTCGAAACCTTAGAAAGAAGGGCGTAGCACATCGAGGTTCAGGAGCTGAGGCACGTCGAGGTCCAGAGCCAGGTCGAGCAGAGCCAGGTTCAAGACCAAGCAACCCGTGAGTTCTCAAGGCACCACGCCAACACCAACCGTGAGCTGGCGGTCAAGGGGAAGCGCTCTGACGCGGAGGCTGTAGCTTATCATCAATTAGAGAAAGAGCTGGCACAGCTAAAACATGTCTTTGCAGCAATAAAACAACAAATGGCAGTATTGAGTGAGCAGAATAAGAGATTAAAAAGAAGTTCACGAACACTAAGTTGAAAAATGAAAACAGATGAAAGGTAGGGAGGTCAACCAGATGGGCAGATCCGGTTTACTACCCTACGCTGGGGAAAGAGGGGAGGGGGAGGTACAGTGATAGCAAAGTAGAGGTAAAGAAAGAAAGGTGCGTAGACACAAGCACAGTCGGTCACTGTCACCGCATACTGTCACCGCACAGCACAGTAACACTTGCAGCACTATACACATCTGTTCAGGCTACAGCGGCTTGTCCAATTCTGTTGCCCTTAAATACTGCAACAGTGCCCTCATCGCCCTCTGCTGCGATTACCCCCCCCCCCCCCCACCTTGTGATGACGGCATTTTAAGATAAGTTCCTCTGTTAGAGGTCTTCAGTCAAAGCGCGCTATCGCGATTGCGATCGATCGTCTCTGTAAATTATAGCGAGGACAGTCACAGAGAAGGTGCTGAAGAGCTTCCTCGTTACCACAGTCATCACACGAGGCTTCGTCGGCCCATCCGATTCAGAAAGCAAAAGACTTGGTGAACGCCACCCCTAGCCATATGTGACAAAGCAGGGTAGCTTCGCGGCGGCAGAGTCCAACTGGAATGCAAAGGCGTAGAGAAGAGTCTAGGTTGTGCAGCCGGTTGTTGTGAAAACTTCCTGCGTTCCACAACGAGAACGTGATATAACAGCTGGGCATTCGAAGTTTTCTAGTGGCATCTGTCCTTGATAATGGTATCGGCTCCTGTTCGTCGCCTTGATGAGTCGACCGAGCAGCGTTATCGGCGTGCTCGTTCCCTATGACGCCGCAGTGACTTGGAAGCCACTGAAACGGCACCTAGTGTTCTTTCTCAATCAAGGTATGGATTAATTCTCTAATCTCGAATACCAGTAGTTCGTGTCCACGCCGCAGGGCTGATAGCAAAGACTACAGTGCTGCCGTCGAGTCACTGAATATTGACCATCTTCGAGGTTGTTCTTGGCTAACTAGACTAAGTCCAGCGCTAAGAGCTGCAAGTTCCGCAGCCATCGGTGTCGTTGGGTGGCATGTCTTGAAACTGATGGTGGTGGCTTTTGCTGGGAAAACCATGGCTCCAGAGGAACACTGGAGAGTTGCCGATCTATCGGTATAAATATGTACGTGGTCGGCGTACCTCTCGTGTATAAGGAGCAGAGTTAGTTGTTTAAGAGCAGGTGATGACAGCTCAGATTTTTTCCTGATTCCTGGTACGGTGAGGTGCACTGCAGGTCGAGCCAAACACCATGGAGGAATCGAAGGCTTAGTTGCGGAGGTGAAGTCTGATGGAAGGCAGGTGTAATAATCAGAAATCGCAGTACAAAATGATCCCTGCGGCCTTTCTGATGGTAGTGTTGCCAGATGGTGGGAACGGGCACGGGCAACGTGCCTAATGTGCACTCTCTACACTTCCACCGCAATGTGTGTTTGTATGGGTTGGTCCCGGGCGATCGCAATAGTCGCTATGTCGATGTGCGTTTTGGCAAACCAAGACACACCCTGAGAGACCGAGCTTGAATAGCCTGTAGAGCACGAAGATTTGTCTGGCAAGTGTTAGTCAGTGCGGGCAAACTGTATCTCAAGAAGCCCAGAAAAAGAACCCTGTACAATTCCAGCATTGCATGCACTGACATTCCGCAAATCTTTCCGCGCAGAAACTTGAAGAGCTCGGAGATTGCTTTCAGACGCTGTTTCAAGTAGGTCAAATGCGGGTTCCATGAGAGATCTCTATCAATGATTATGCCGAGAAATCTGTGTCTTATCATAAGAAATTTTCTGGCCATTTATTGAGATGGCGTAGGGTGTCATTGGTTTGCGAGTGAATGCCATCAGGGCACATTTGTCTGACGACATTTCAAGACCTTGGTTCCAGAGGTACATAGCTGTCAGAGTAGCAGCTTTTTGAAGTCTTGCACGTATCTGAGATGTCTAATGATATCTTAGTTGAAATCAAGAAGAAGAAATGGGCATGTGCAGGACACATAATGAGGAGGGAAGATAACCGATGGTCATTAAGAGTTACGGAATGGATTCCAAGGGAAGGGAAGCGTAGCAGAGGGCGGCAGAAAGTTAGGTGGGCGGATGAGATGAAGAAGTTTGCAGGGACAACATGGCCACAATTAGCACATGACCGGGGTAGTTGGAGAAGTATGGGAGAGGCCTTTGCCCTGCAGTGGGCGTAACCAGGCTAATGATGATGATGATGATGACGTATCTGAGGACGTGTCCACCTGAAGTCCATATACATATGTCGTCTGCGTACATTGATATCTTGATCGCTGCTGGAAAATGATCAACGAGGCCAATGAGTGTGAGGTTAAATAAGGTAGGGCTTAGTACACCATCTTGAGGAACACCTCGGTAGGTGTAGTGTCGCGCGGTTTTACCATCGCCGGTATACACAAAGAAAGATCTCATAAAAAGGTAATGAGAAATACATTGGAAAACTCGACCACCTAAGCCAACCATCTCAAGAGTATCGAGGATAGCCTCGTGAGATACGTTATCGTATGCCCCATTGACATCCCAGAACAAAGCTGCAGGTAATATTTTGCGTGACTTTTGATGCTGGACATACGTAGCGATATCAGCAACACTGTCTACTGATGAGCGTTCTCGACGAAAACCAGCCATGCAATTTGGTAACATGTTGTAGTGTTCCAGGTAACACTCCAAGCGGGAAATAATCATATTTTCCATTATCTTTCCCACACAGCTGGCCAGCGCTATTGGGCGGTATGAAGTGAGTTCAAGTGGGCACTTCTCTTGCTTCAGGAGTGGGACCAAGCAGCTTGTCTTCCATTCTTCGGGTACCATGCCATCTTGCCAAGATACGTTGTTTAGATGTAACAGTTCTCTCCGTGCGCCATCACTCAGGTTGTTCAAGGCGCGGTAGGATATTCCATCTGGTCCCGGGGATGAATAACGCCTGCATAGAGCAAGAGCTGCTTTTAGTTCGTCCATTATGAAAGGAAGATTCGTGTGGCAGTCATGTCAAACAGGGATGTGACTGGGGGCTGAAAAGCCTGGTCCAGTTGCTTGGCCAGCGATCCTTGCACAAAAGTCTTCTGCAACATCAGCCTCTGGTCGCCCCTGGATGAGCGCCAGCCCTTTTAAAGGGAAGCGTTGTTTAGGGAGGGAACGTAGACCACGTATCGTTCTCCAGATGTGTGAAAGTGGCTTTCGGGGGTCTAGCTATTTATCCAGACATATACACAACAGATAGATGCAAAGTGTGTGGCACCAGAGCCACGCTATAACACATGCTATGGGAATGCCAGGGCTAATACAGGACAATGAGAGCGAAGCCTCTATCGACAGCCTCCGTGCGCGATGGCAAGCCGCACTGCTCAGCTCAAACCTGGAAGACCAACTCTGGCCAGTCCAGCGGGCCAAGGAAGCCGCCGAGAGGCAAGAACTCTTGGCCGTAACCTCGGCGGGTGCCCAGACCACTAACTCGCTGGACGCGAATTGTTCTGATTCGAAATAAAGCTTTCTCACTCACTCACTCAATCACTCACTCAATCACTCACTTACTTGCAGACCTGGGAACAGCGGAATTCAGCACGCACTTATTTTTCTTGAGCCTGCTTCCATACCTTTCTTACAAACGAGAAGGCCACGAGCTACGGTTTCGCGGCGCCCAAAGTCGCATTTCGGCGAATTCGCTGCAATCCACTCCAACTAAAAGCGTCCACGACGGCTGATATCTTTTTTCTGTTTTGAAAGTTGCAGAAAAGCAATGACGTCGTCCAAATAACATGCTGATGTAGTACAGGAGTTCAAAGATAACCATAAAGTTACAAAGAACGAATGAAGTGACCTTAATCTGTTATTGACCGTTCGGGGTTACACATGCCGTCTTTTCATGGCCAACATCGTCGACAGCTTTCTGCCAGTGCGCGGAGAAAAAGTCGATGAAAAAAAGATAGCGAGCAATCAAGGGCATCACTAATGCCTGGCGATGAGTTTACTCCTTCTTTCGAATTTTTTACATCCCGAAATTCCACACAAGATTCCTAAGGTGGCGTCTCTCGGTCTTTGAGATCCTCATTAAATCCCTATTCTTCTGGATGGTGCATGGCCCTGCTTCCAAAATTTTTTGCTTTTTATTGCGATAGCAATTATATGGAGACTCCAAGCACATTTCTACCGTCGCCGTCAGTGTGAGGTTATAAAGTCGAAGGGTGGTGGAATTGTTGCCGTGCTTTGTACACTGCAGGCTCGAGTGAAAGCGTGCGAGGTTGACCCGGGGAACGCTGCTCAATCTTGCATGCGCGAACGAGAAAGGCCAGCCGGAAGCGTGCACTCTTGGGTCGCGTTCGAGGCCGTTCTTCCCCGGCGGGTGCTGCTTAAAGCCGATCTACACGACGGACCAAGTCTGCGGGCCGATCGGTCACGTGATGCGACGTCACTGCCCGCCGCGGTGCGGTCCGGCGCAGGCACATCCACACGGCGTACCGCCATAGCAGACGGCAGAGCAGACCAACCAGCTACACTCTCGGCCAGAGTGTTATCATTGTTATCATTCCGGCTCAAGTCCCACAAAGCCGGGAACTGCTCAACGAGGGGTACAGCATAAAAAACATCCTCGTCACTCCAAGAGGACACGGTGTTTAAAAAATATATCTGCTGCACGCACGTGTAGGCCGAACGGCGGACATGAAACGACTGGCTTGGGGCGCTATTCTGGACATTCCGCCATTTTCTTCGGTGAGTGACGTAGGCGCGACGCAAACAAAATGGCGCTGGTGGCCCAGTTTTGCTTACGTAACGTGACGCCAACTTGACGTTTCGCCTAAGAAACTGAAATGAAGGCACTGAATGTAGCGTTATCAGTAAAGCAAAACAGTTTTCCTCCGCAGTGAAAATAAAGCAGCTATCTCAAAGCGTATGATTATTCCGTCGAAAACGCTTCTCGCTTCCGTCGTCTGCTGCGTACAAGCCGTCGTCTGCTTCAATAGCTAGGATGCGTGTCCCCGGAAAATGGAATGAGTCATCGCGTGGTTGGCGCCAACGAGCTTGTTTTCTTGCTTGAAACAACATACACGACCTACCAGTGGTGATGCGCGCACGTTCTAGGTCACGTTATCGCTATCTCGTGAAACGCAAGTGACTCAGCCCGACTCGGCTGGCTGAGAAACGGCCGAATGCCACCGATAGCTTTGCGCGCGCCAGAGATATCCCCTAGCGTGACGCAAGCGCCGGCGCTGCCATCTCTTGTTCATTTCGCTGGTTACTCGCAACGCGGGAGGAAACTTCAAGGCGCCGCCTTGCGTACTATCGGCGTCAAATGAAAGTTGAACAGCGGAGCGCGTGGCCCAAGCATAAGTGAAGATATAGTGCGCGCCGTCCAGTCATCACCATTGACAAGCGCGCACATTCGATTTAGCCGCACTGTGCGATCCCCCTCTAGTGAGATAATTTCGCTTCTGTCCTGGTTCTTACATTTGAAAGGGAGGAAATAAAAAATAAAAACGAAGCTAAAATATTGCAGTTTACGGCGAGTCTTGTCGCACAGATCGCCGAAGCCGCAAGTGCTGTCAGCGCGAATAGCGGTGCGCGTGGTGCAGTTTGCACCGTCATCGCCCGCACCGTGCACCGTCATCGCAAGCTAGATTCGTCCGCGCGGTGCGGGCGATGACGGTGCAAACTGCACCACGCGCACCGCTATTCGCGCTGACAGCACTTGCGGCTTCGGCGATCTGTGCGACAAGACTCGCCGTAAACTGCAATATTTTAGCTTCGTTTTTATTTTTTATTTCCTCCCTTTCAAATGTAAGAACCAGGACAGAAGCGAAATTATCTCACTAGAGGGGGATCGCACAGTGCGGCTAAATCGGATGTGCGCGCTTGTCAATGGTGGTGACTGGACGGCGCGCATTATATCTTCACTTATGCTTGGGCCACGCGCTCCGCTGTTCAACTTTCATTTGACGCCGATTGGATTGGATTGGAAAAACTTTAATAGAAGTCCTGCAGGACGCACGTCAGCGCGCAGTGGGCGTCTCCCACGCAGGGACCGACAGGGAGTACCTGGCGGCCGCTGCGCGAGCCTGCTGGACGGCGATGCACATTTCTTCTTATAAATTAGAAAGAGGCCGTTGTCATAACTTTTGATTGTGCGAAAAGGCATCTATCTTGATTACAATACAAATGCAGCAGTGAGAAGTGGACAACATTGTCGAAAGCTTGCTATGTTCAACCAATATTATTTCGTATAAACGCGTTCACTTCAAAAATGATGGCCCCAAGCACAAATGCCAACACCACCCGAGAGCGATGCAAATACTATAAGCACGCGTTATGAACAAAAGATTTTCGTGGCGCCAAACGGCGGGGAAAATGTGGCGATACGCATTCCTCTCCGCTGCCATTGCACATGGCTGCTCATTAGCATAATTCGCGCGGCTCGTCGCAGCAAAAATTATGGCGGAAAATCTCAGCAATGGCGGCCCAGCGCAACGTCACGTATCGTCAAAATGACGTTTACGAAACAGCCCTTCCTGTGACGCTCCTCACGAGATATTCCTTCAGCCAGTCAGCAAGCTGGCATGGCGCATATCTTGGATCGTCACCACATATTCGCGCAATTGCACATGCATTGCACTGGTTGTGCATGCTACCGCTCACATTCTTTTTGAAGCGCTAACATCGCAATATAGCTGCCAAGGACCAAAAAAATATATTAATCGATAAAATTTGCAGCTCCACGTCACGTTTCGTCATCTTGATGAAAACGAGAAATTGCATTTTGCAATACTTCCGCTTCCCCGCACAAATTTCAAAACACGTGACCTCTCGACAGCCAATCAGAGAGTAAACATGGTGGATAATGGCGGCCGCGCAGCCGCCATGCGTGTCCAGGGTCCGAATCTTATAACGGTTCGGAATACGAACCGTTCGCTTCGCCGCTTACGTCACTAGATGTGCCACTCCCAAGCCGGCGGTGGAAGAAGGGGAGGACGCGACCAATAGATGAGAGGGTGCCACCTCTGAAGTGTACGTCATTATATGACGAGCTAATCGAGGAATTGCAGAATGTTTCTGCTTGCTAAATAAATGTAAAATATAAATTAAATATTATACGCCAAGTTCTGAAGTATAAACGTGTGGTGCCGGGCGTTTACGCAATGCAGAAGTAATTTATTAATGTCATTCTTTTTTATTCTCAGCCGACAGGCGGTATCGCAAGCGTAAATGAGTTGGCAGAGCGCAGCGCTATGTCGTCTGCTACCAGGAGCTCGCACGATGCACGCAACAGGAACGCACTGCCGGCACTTCTCAAGTAGCGAGCGCGACAAAACCGTGAACTGGTTCTTAGGGACACGTTTACTAGCCGACTACATCAATTTTCCATCTTTTTTCGCCCTTCGTCATCGGCTCGGACATGACTCGCTCGCCACCGCGCTGCCGCTGTCCCTGCGATAAGCCCCACGGCGCGTCGCGTGATAAAAGCAATGGAACTTGAAATCGAACATTACGATACACGGGCCCTGCATTGCCTGCGCGAAGTCAAATCGAAGAGTGTGGTGCTGACGGTGCGCGCTGTGCCGTAAAATTGAGTAACAAAGTGCGGCACTCCCGAACCAGAGAAAAAAAAAAGGCAGCCAAATAAGAGATCTCCACAATATCTTCCCGTCCTGACTGTATAGTTTTATCAGCCGAACGAAGGAAGTGCTGAACCAGCCTAGGTTGAACCCTTCTGACTGCTGAACGGCGATCTGCGAGCTATTCACGCTGGCGATAGCACTGAGAATTCGATCTCACCATGCAAATATCTCCTTGGCATTGGCTTTGAAGCTGAGGTCACGGGAAAGCTGACCCAGCCCTTCAACCGGCCAACACAGTAATTGCGAGAGCAACTTTGTGGACTGTGTCGGCAGCAGAGATCTAGGTCATTCCGATGAATGCTTCACGTCCGACCGACCTCTGGGAGCTGCAGGCCGGTGGCGATGAACCGCAGCGCGCAATATTCCTTCCTCTGCGTGGAATGGCCACTCGTACGCTTGCACCTGAGTCCCCTCCATTTGATAGCGTAGCCTGCAAAAGGTTTACTTAGAAAGCCAGCAAGGGCGGTGCAACTCATTATCCGTCACTTCTTCGAACGCGTATCGCGCTTCCAGCCGTGGTCGACACCGAAAGAGGAACGCAAAGCAGACGACGAAGGCAAGTAATAGCCTCCGAAGCAACCAACGCACGCGCGCGCGACGCCCGCGTGTCTCCGGGGTCGCGCGACCGGCGCGCGCGGCCACGGTCACAAGCCAAAGCCAAGCCACAGCAACGGAACCCAAAGCGGACTACCCCTTCGCCGGTTCCTACGACCGGTTCGCTTTGAAGATGATTGACAGATGCGTGACGTATTCAAAAATTGCGATACCGCCCCGCTGCCTCTGACGACCTATGACGTAATGAAAATTTCGGCCAATCAGGTGAGGCCAAAGGAACGGTTCCCCAACCGAACCGTTATAAGATTCGGCCCCAGAATAGCGCCCCTGACTAACTTTTGCTGAGCCGAAAACTAGATGGGATTCGGCTGAAGGCACTCTGTTGCCGGACAACATTCGTTGGCTCCGTCAAAATCGCTGCGGTCTGCATGCGGTCCGCCGCCTAAACTGAAGCGCGAAAAGCTTCGGCGATTTGTTGGACCGCGAGGGCCGCGGTCTTGCGCGGCCCAACAGCGATACGCACGAACTGGTGACGTCCTATCACGTGATGCGCGGACCGCGTCCAAAAGAGAAATTTGGTCCGTCGTGTGGATCGACCTTTACGGCGCAGCCGTGCGGGCGCCGTATCTTCAAAACAATCTGCGACGTGGCCAAAGTAGCCAAAGTAAGCGCCCGCGCGAGCGTTATCTTCAAACGATCTGCGATGTTTGCAGAGTGCGGATAGTACCGGCACTGTCGTATGCGAAGTGCCTTGGACCTTTCGTTCACGTTCAAGCGAGAAATGCCTCCACATCTATTCGCTCGCAGCTGCCGACGTGATTCCTCACTCCAGCATTTAGACAGCGAGTTTCCGCTCTCATGGAATGAGATGTGTTCATGTTTACTTGTGAGTGCGTGAAACCGTGCTTCCTGAATTAGTTAAAACACGTTGCGGGCTAGTTGGTATGAATCCATCATAGGATACGTAAAGGCCGAACCACACGACGGACCAAATTGCTCTTTTGGACCGCGGTCCGCGCATCACGTGATAGGACGTCACCAGTTCGTGCGTACCGCCGTTGGCCTGTGCAAGACCGCGGCCCTCGCGGTCCAACAATCACCGAGGCTTTTCCCGCTTCCGTTTTGGCGGCGGACCGCATGCATACCGCAGCGATTTTCGGCAACGGAGTGTCTTCAACCAAATCCAATCTAGTTTTCGGCTCAGCAAAAGCCAGTCAAGCCAGTCGTTTCATGTCCGCCGTTCCACCTACACGTGCGTGTAGCAGATATAATTTTTAAACACCGTGTCCTCTTAGAGTGACGAGCAAGTTTTTCATTTTGTATACCTCGTTGAGGAGTTCCCGGCTTTGTGGGATTCGAGCCGGAATGATAACAATAACACTCTGGCCGAGAGTGTACCTGGTTGGTTTGCTCTGCCGTCTGCTATGGCGGTCCGCCGTGTGGATGTGCTCTGCGCCGGACCGGACCGCGGTGGGCCGTGACGTCGCATCACGTGACCGAGCGGCCCGCGGACTTGGTCCATCGTGTGGATCGGCCTTAAGCGGGAATGAACGAGGACGTAGAAGAAACATTCACACAGACGCAGCGCTGTCTCTGTGTGCGTCTCTTTCTACGTCCGCCTTCAGCCGCGCTTACACATTCTATCATTGTTAATTTAGTCAGTCAGCGAATGTTTACACAATTCTACGGCTAATATAACTCCTATCCTTACGTCGTTTAGCTATCTACTAATTTGCGATTGCAACCGGCGCTTCATGTTTCGTGCGAAACTGCGACTTTTTCAAAACATCTATCGAGTTTTAAAGAAGCGTGATGATCTGTGTTCATATTGTCACGGGTATAAAGCTATTGACAAGATGTATTTACAAGGCATATCTAAACAGCAGCTGAGAATCCCGAGAGACTGTTGCCATTTCGTCGTCTTCACCATCGACGACATTGTCCTCTTTTGCCATCTTAACACGACCCCCTGCAGAAAAAGCACTATCTCGGTGATTCAGACGGGGCCGTTGGTAAGGGCATAGTAAGGCTTAAGCCGAGAGACGTGTACCACGTCAGGTGATGTGGAATTGGTTGGAATGACGGAGGTCACTGAGATTATCTCGTAAGTGACATTGGTCACTTGACGTAGAACACGGTAAGGGCCTTGTAGCACGGAAGAAGTTCCTCGGAGAGCCCCACTCGGCTGTAGGAGGAGGAAGTTTATTATTGCAGGAACCGTTGCGCGGTTTATTCCTGGGTGTCGCTAAGGGAACCAAAGTAGCACGAGAGAGCCTGGTGAAAAATATATAAGCGTTTTATTGAGATACGTGCGATGCCAACAGACGAGTACGGGCAAGCTGGCGCGCATGGTCAGCGTGGGCGATGGAGTCGCGCGCATACGCGGTCCTCGAATCCTACATCAAGGGGAGTGAGGCGTCCAATTGTAATACAGGATCACGACTGAAGAGCAAGTAAAAGGGAGAATACCCGGTGTTAGGGTTGGCCTGCAGCTATTTCAGCCCGCTGCAGGTGCGTCGATCGATCCGGGCTGGTGGCGCCCTTCAGAGAACCAGCGAGGACAGCGCTAACCAACCGTGAACTTCCTTTGGAGAACTGCGGACTACGGCAGCTCTGGAATTTAGGGGCGTGACCACCTGACTACGGGGACGCAAGACAATGGATACCACGACAACTCCGCTGGAAAGGTCGTCGGTCCTCCGAGAGAGCACTGAAACCTGTGCAGCATGTGTGTGTGTAAAACCCCTACCCCCTTCTCTCAAAGGCAGCCACGAGGACTTTCTACGATGACGTCGAAAGGAGTGCTTATAAGCAGCGATTGTCGGCTGCTAGAGTGTGCTCGTTGTCGTGCTCGAAATGTACTCGTGAGCTGTGTGCTCGTTTGGTTTATGCTTCGTCTTGCGGGCTCCATGTGGGAGATATGCTAGACTGTCGATGTATGTCTTGTTTAAACTGTAAATAATGTAAATAAACCCTGTTCCCCTAGTTCCTCCCAAGTTCCCAAGGAACCACCGCTAACATGGATCAGTATGAGCAGATTCCATTCGGTCAACGAGGCTCCTCAAAGCAGTGTCATGGCGTTGCTCGTTGGCCATGTCCAAAGGCTGGGAAATGGAAAGAACACTTGCGGAAGTGTCAAGTATAAAGATTGCCACGTTCACCACTTACACCCGCATCCGCTGCAAAAAATATCAGAGTGGTCTGGCCGAGGATTATGAACTAATCACCAGAATTCAAGACCTCGTGCTACAGACTATCCGTCAGAAGGGCAGCTCTCGCCCACTCCAACTTTATTTTATTTCTTTTACAATCGTCTTCCCCTCCTACATTTCGGCAGACAAGAATGATGTGCCTCGACACCATCACGACACCAGATGCTAGGATAGGCCGAGGCCAGACTCAATAGCTTCCTTATAAAGCATACAGTGACTACATTACGTGCCTAAAGATGACTCAACGTAAACCCTAGCGAGAGAACAACCTGCGTCTGTTTATTAGTTCTAGTAGTTTAAGTTACCAAGCACCTTTAGAATTTATAGCCTGTATCATTTGCACACATCGGCTCGAAAGTACCGCAAAATATTGAAAAGGCGCAGTAGTGTCCACTAAGTGGGTTCTTGGGTGCTGTTTGAAGTACACGCATTGTCAGAATATTTCACTAAAAATAGAACGATAATGGTGCAGGAAGGTGCCTCGTTGACGGGCACCATCAAATTAAGGCATTTTTACCGCTAAACAAATTATGTGCGCTACCCTTTCTTTCAGTTTCACAGACGCTGTAGGATATGGCGGCAATTTAAACGCAACTTATGCCTCAACAAGTAACTGCAGTTTCTCGCAAGAACAATAAGCTTGTCTACATAAAAAACTAAAGCACAGGTATGAATGGAGAAAAATGTCAGGAGGATAACTTCCATAGGAAGCTCTAAAAGCATAAAACATATAATACTTCGGTCATGGCAACTTGATTATTTGAATAAATCCTTAGTTCGGATTTAATTATGTCAGTTGCTGTTGCATGTTAAGACTAGCTATTTCCTTTCCATGCTCTAGAGTTACCATAAAACGTTTTCTATGCGGATAATGCAAACATTCCCAGATGTAAGTTGCCACTCACCATTCTTATGTCGTTGCGTTTTTTTTCCCGCATGGAAGGCTTACAACGCGGTAGTTCCTTAAAGTCGCTGACACGTCACGCTTATGCTGCGAAAAAAAAAACATTCGTTTTTTCTAACTTTATTCGAGGCTCACGATGACGCCAATTCTTTAAAGTCACTTATAGGTCACTTCGTGATGCCGAAAAAATTCTTATTTACTAATGACGCATGACAGCTCAAATGTCAAATCGATTCAGACGTCAAAAGCATGAAGTGAACTTCACATGTGACGTCTCCTTTAGGCAAGAAGCAATGCAGGAATATGTTTTTTTCATCTAAAAAGTGCTAAGTCATGAAAAAGCCTTCAGTAATACATATACATAACGTTCCATTGACTATGAAAAACAATACAAACTCTACCTTGTTGCACAAGCCAATGCACATAACGTGTGACGGTTATAGAAGTTATGGTCATTTGAATGTGGTTATCTATGTTTTTGAACTCTGGATTGGTCCGAGAGAGGATATAATTTTTCGCTGTTATCCTTTATCATTGGTGGCTAAGCAATGCGTTAACAGGTCGACGAACGAGGTTGTGTAAGCAAGCAGTCAATTTGTATTACGATAGAAGTACGACCATGATTAAAGTGAACACGATTGCATGGCGACAGGTCTATAAGACGTTATCAGGGCATGTTGAAATATTCGTAACAAGGTGATCACTAATCTGGCTTCGATGCATGTTCGCTACTTCTCCATCAATGATGGCAAATAAAGGCATAAACAAGAGATAAACGGAGGCAGATGTTATCTGGCTCTTGGTGTTTTATCAACGCATGGAACCTCTCGTGCAATATGAATAAGAACACCTCAATTGCTTTAGCGAAGCGATAGTTGCTAGATCCCTGTGTCAAATATAAGCATTCAAATGGTAATTGAGAAAGCCACTTGGTACACGATTAGGTACCCGTATCGAATCCACACTTGCCAAGTAATCATTTCTTCCGATTATGTGGTTTACTTCTCCACATTGCACAACACGATAGATATGACTATGCCATGCGGTCTATGCAGCAACAATGATGACACATGCATTTCCTAAGTATAAAAAAGCAAAAAAGGCCGTTTGACATGGAACAATATTGAGTGCGGTGCAACGCCCACAGCTTCAACATAGCGGTAGCCGCCACTTGAAACGGAGTGGGGATAATGGGCTCGTCCCGCAGGCTCGCTGATGAGGCTAGCTGTACGTTCTCCTGGGAAGTTGTAATACTCTGTTCAGGTAGAACTTCCGCTTCAAGTACAGCTATATCCTACAACGCCTGTCAAACTGAAAGAAAAGGTAGCACAGATAACGCACTTATTCACTAGATAAGTCGCATTCTTTTGGATGTACCCTGTAACGAAGCACCCTCCTGCGACATCAATTTGTTTGCTGAAGTTTGCTGAGAATGTGTACAATTCTAGCCCTACTGTGTCACTGCAACATTTTGCGTCAATAGCAAGATGTTGCGTTCGAATGATAGCCGTTATAAATGGTAAAGGTGCTTGCCACTCGAAGTGTTAGAACAAGCAAAATGTCGTAGCTTGTCCTATCGCTACGCTTTATGTCGAGTCATTTACTAGGCACATATTGTAATCAGAGTATGCTGCATAAGCCATTCAGCTTCTTCGTGTGTATGGCGTCCCCGGCTGTCTCGTGACATTTTCATTCCGTTCTTTTTTCCCTGCCTATAGCTTTAATCTGCACCGATTGCTTCCTTTGTAGTATTCTGCTTGGTGATGGAATATGCGGTAGCACCCACCGCGTTGGCTTGGCACCTACGGTGTTGAGCTGCTAAAGCACATCAAATAAAGGAAAAAAAATGAAGTAGCAGAGTGGCGGTACTTCTGACAGAAAGTATGAAGGCCGAGATATTGATTTATGGTAATTATTTCGCATACCCGGGACAATCCGCTTCGAGATTCTCGCAAGGGATACGGCTGCAAATGCTGGACACCAGATGGACTATAGGACTGACACCATAGCAGATATCGCTCTCAGATGGGAACGTCGGATATAATTCCTTCGTAACCATCTGTGCCGCAGAGAGTGTAAGGGCAGCGTAACAACCTTCTTTATGACTGGGTTACTGCGGTAAAATAGCATTTCCCAAAGTTTTAACGGAGTGAATATTATTCAAAGGTAAAGCGCTGTGAAGGTTGCAACATTTTGTGCTGTCTATATGCAGCTGGAAGTTGTGTAGAAATAAATATTACTTCGAACAAAGGGTGCCGCGCAAATTTTTAGATCTTCTATGCATCGTCGGAGCTCGAACGTGTAAGCAAGCTTCCTATGGGGAGAGTAAGTGATTCATTTTTCTTGTCAACAAGCGTCTAGTTACGATTTTAAAAAAATGTTCTACAAGAAATACATGGTATTCTTCGCTCGTATACAAGAAGCAGTTATGTGGAAAAAGAATGGGAACATTTTGTGCTCGATCCCTTTCACTGCGCCAGGAATGTGGGCAAGTTTGCGTAACATACTTGTCGTGTCGATATCTGCGTCAACACACAGGGTGTGCGGCTGCGAGCGCTATCTAGAGAACAAATTTTACCTTGGAAGATTTCTGTTCAAATGACCTGCTCTGTACACACGCCTAGAAAGGGCGATACGCGTAGAAGCATGAAAAGACGCAGCAAACATTTACCTGAAGGGTGGTGGCAGGAGGAAAAAGCCGGAAGGGTGAACAGGTGGGTTAAACAGGGCTGCGTGTTTTACGAAGGCTAATAATCGACACTACATGGTCGCATATTAATTTCCGTATACACTAATGATATACGGTGTCGGCGTCGGCGGCGGTGGTCGTGAGCGAAAAATCCCGGCAGGCAATTCATAAATAAAAACAACTTGCAAGATGGGCTAGTTTTGAAGTGAGGGATAGACTAGTTTTGAAGTGAGGGAAGCTCGCAGTAAAATTGACGTTGAAGAACGGCTGAGGAATATGGAAGAAAGTAAATGGGCAAGGAGAGTGTTCAGGTATCTGTACAGGAAAAACATTGATTCACAGTGGAGGAAAAGAACTAGGAAGCTTACCAGCAAGCATGCGGCCTGTAGGGTGAACAACACAGCAACGAAGAAGGTCAAGCGGAAAGTCAGAGAGGCTGATTTAATCCCATGGGGGGCGGCAATGGAAAAGAAACCTGCCATGAGTAACTACTTAAGAGGAAAAAAACGAAATCAGGAAAGAAACCATTTATGATAACTCAAAGGGAAGCTCATTACTTTTCGAAGCGAGATCGGGATGCCTTAGAACACGCACCTATAAAGCGAGATATAAGAAGGAAGAAGAAGCATGTGCTCGCTGCGGTAATGCTAGGGAAACTACGGAGCATGTTTTATTAGAATGTGAAGACGTCTACCCAGCGGTCAATTTAGGCCCCACTGGCCTCCTTGAAGCCCTTGTGTTCAGAGGGAGCAGTGGTAAAGCAAACATGTCCGCAATAGACATTAGTAAGAGGCGACTGGAGGATTGGTGGAAGAAAAGAAGGGAAACGACAATAGACGGAGACGTACAAAAGCACAGTTCGCAATAGGGGATCACAAAATTTGGGCGTGGTAGTTCAGTGTTTTTTTTTTCTTTTTTCATTGTTTAACCTAGGTAGGACATTAGGCAGTATAGTAACAAGAGCTTGCTGGCGCAGCCAACCGCCCCGTTCCAAAGGGGGCGCTCATAATATTCATCCATCCATCCATCCGGGGCTGCGCAGGGACCAGTGCGAGGCGCGTCGCCACCCCGACTCCCTCTCCCCTGACGACGCTTCGCCGTGCTCCCTCACGGGTTGCAGAATCAAGCGTCCTTCCTTTCTTTAGATCACTGTCTATCTCTCTGCCCGTGCCGATCACGACGTTTGGCTGTCGTAGATCGTTTCCCCCTCGGAGGCACCGAGTTCTTTGGTTTCTTCCGCTTGCTCAGGCGCACGTTTCGTTGCCGCGCCGAACGCTGCGTTGCTGACGCTCGCCGCGTGATTGGAGGGTGCAAAGTCCGATGTGGGGCGCCTCGTAAGTGATCGCTGTGCCGTAGCGCATTGTCTTACACGCCTTGGCGGGTCGACGGGAACGCTGTCGCGTTCCACTCTTGAAGGCGAAGCTAAAGCGTCCTTCAATTTTTGTTCCCATTACCAAAAGAAAAAGCTTGCGCAGGGGATGTCCATCTAGTGCGTATTGGAGGATCTGTACTACCATAATATGTTGTTGTCAATAACCTAAATCATTATTCCTTGACGTGTCAGTCCTTACATTATAACGGGAGATCTCAACGATACCGCGCCAGTTACCTGCTCTTCAAGAAGACGGTGATGCCCTTCACGAATGATCAGAAGGCTAGAATGATCCTGGCTCTGGGGGTGGCACACAGCGACAATAGGGTGGAAGCCAAGCTATCCCGGATGTGGCATTGTGGAGGACGCCCTAGACCATCAACAATACTCGTAACATACGAAGTCATTTGCGAGACGGGTAGCTTCACAAGAAAGCGACACTTGACTGCGAGGTTAGTTGAAGAAGCGGGAAGAGATGTTTTGGCGTTCTTTGGTGCTAACCTTCACGGTAGTGTGCGCGACGCCAGTACAAAGGCCTGAACCTCGTCATCAGTGTGGAGGATATTAAAGGAAAGGTCATAGGCACCCCTATCATGTACATCTTCACCAAAAACTTGGAGACCGACATTTTGAAAAGAGACTTGGCTTTGCGAATTAGATTTTCACGAAATGTGAAGAACTGGACTTTTTTCATTCGCGTGCTTTCGACGGATGTGGCTAATTTCTTCAAAAACTCACACGTTAACCTTCAGCACGCACACTACTTGTGGGATAGGAATCTCCATTGGCTGCCATAAACACGACCCCAATACCAGTGGTAGCCTTATGTGTGGTGCGGTATTTTTAATGCAACATCATCGGACCCATCCTTCTTGACAACAGACTAACGACACAACGCTACGTCAACGACATCCTCGAGGCCCCCGTGAACGACGTGTGTTACAACTTTCCACTTGCTCACCTTAGGAACATCTGGTATCATTGTTGGTGCTCCTGCGTATAATATTAGTCAGTCTCGAAGGTGGCTGGACAAGCTTTTTCGCGGACAGTGGATTGGCCGGCCAGGGTCTGTACCCTGGCCTGCAAGGTCACCGGACATGATACCGCTGGACATGTTGCTGTGGGGCTGCGTGAAAGATCGCGTGTATTGCAGCGAAACTACCACACCGGACAGCCTAAAGTAAAAATAAGCATAGTCCGCCGCGAGATTTGAACGTTGTCGGTCAAAGCTGCATCAGCACAAGTGTTGGAAAGAAGCAAGTACTGTATTGGCATAAAATGTTGACCTGTTTGAGCACGTGCTATACGTGGTAGAGGAAAATAACCGCTTAACAGTGGTGTAAAACGTCGTTGTTTAACACACCTTCTTGACGTCACCCTATCGATACATAAAAAAGATTGCGACAAGATAGAAATAGGTAAAAAACTGTTTGGTTCTGCCTCTTTTCCGGAGTTGAAGAGAGAGGACGGGTAAATGTCTAAACGACTTCCACCTTTAGGTATTTCCTTGGGGGCGGCAGAGATGCCTTACGTGCTTTTAGTTTAGTTTTCATTCAAATAAACTCCTTAGTAGCTCTTTTCTGTTCTTCCTAGAGCCGCCTTATTTTCTTTTTTCATTCTCTTTTGCGAACTATATTTTTAAACACTCTCTAAATTTCTTATGTAGCTTTCTTTCATGATACGCGAAGGTCAAGGCTATCGCGAGGGCCTCATGATCGAGCGCGACATTCGTGATCGAGCCATCCTACATGACGAAGCCGTGTACGATGCGGCGATAAACGCAGGCAGCCGTATATCTTTCAAAGGTTGCTCGGAGGCGCTTGAGTAGCGGCGTGCGAGCGCGCATCTACGTCTTATTTTGCGTATTTCAGGGTATTTTGCTTTTTCCTTCGAAAAAGTAACCAGGCACACTTCAGGCACGAAATAACTGCTTGACTCGGAGTTTATTTAAGGTGTGCTACAACTTTGCTATTGACATGTTTGCAATTAAAGAATAATTAAAAAGTTTATTGAATAAAAACAATTAATTATGTAATACTTCGCGATGACAAAAGAATGTGCAGTCTGTGCAATTTCTCTAGAGCTCCTGGGTTTTTTTTATGTTGGTCCAAGTTATCTGGCACACACGGCATACTCTTGCGCTTGGTTCCGGTACAGCATTGTGTTTACATTGCCAAATTTTCTACTCCCTTTTCGTGTATTTCTTTTATTGTTGCAGTAATTTGCCTACTTGTAAATTCCAACAAATCTAACTCAACTTTGCAAAATTCCCCACATCTTGGTTGCAGTACATGTATATAAATAAATCAAATAAACACAAATAAAAAAATTATTAGAAACAAAGCTAGTGGTAAATTTCTGAGGCAAGGAAAGACGTGGAAGCAATATACCCGTCTTCCCCATTTATGAACGGGTAGCACTACCTGCACAATGAATTACTAATGCGTTCTCAACAGCAGGAGCTAATTGCGTCCACATCTGAAAATGTTCACACCAACCTATAGTCCATGCAGCTACGTAAGCCTTAGATCTAATTAAATGCTCCTTTTCTGATGCTTCGCCATAAGCAACATTCCATTTAAAACCTTCCACTGGCGCTCAAATCATTCAAAATGTTTACCGTGAAATTATTTTAAAAATGACGCGAAAGATTATACGGAATCCGGATAGTTTCTATAGGAACTATATCAAAAACTCTTGCAATTATTCGAGCTGCGGTCGGAAATTTGCGATAGGGATATGCGCACGAAGGGCTGTGATTGGCTGATCATTAGCAGATGATGCATATTTCATCATCAAGCAGAAAAGTGTAAAGAAACAATGTAATCAGAATTAGAGAATGGTTAGGAAAAAGAAGAACCCAATGAAAAGGTCATGACACTGAAGGGGAAGCCATACACACGAAGAAGCGGCAATTGAGGTCACAACGGTGTACTGATACGGGTGAGAAAGACGACAGTAAGCGTGCTGCAGAATCGCGCCTGCACCACACAGTGACTATGTCACGTGCTTATAAATGACTCGACGTAAACCATAGCGAGAGAACTTACGTCTCTTTATTTGCTCTAAAAGTTCAAGTAACAAAGCCACCTTTAGACTTTATCGCGTGGTATCATCTGCACATTGCTCCTTTGTTAGTACCGCAAAATATTTAAAAGCCGCGGTAGGGCCTACTAAGGGCGTTGTAATTGAAGTACACACGTTCTCAGCAAATTTCAATAAAAAGGAGAATGGTGCATGAAGATGCTTCTTTTACCGGTGCCTTGAAAGAATGCATTTTTAGCGCCTAAATTAATCTGCGCTACCTTTTCTTTCAATTTGACAGATGCTGTAGGATATGACCGTGTATGAAACGCAAGTTTTACCCCAACAGGATATTACGATTTCTCAGAAGAACTTAAAGGTAGTCTGCGTAGACAAACTAAAGCACATGTATGAATGGCAAAAAGTACCACGACGAGAACTTTCACGGGGAGCTGTAAAAACAAAAATACAAATATAACCGTTCCGTCAAGCCAACTTGATTTTTGGAATAAATCCTCATTTCAGATTTATTTGACCAGCTGTTGTGGCACGTTATTATCAGCCATTTACTTTCCGTGCTTTATAGTTACCATAACATGTTTTTCTATTCGGCGAATGCGAACATTCCCAGGGGTAACTTGTCATTTCCAATTCCTGCGTCGCTGCTTTTTTTTTTTTTTTTTTTTACCGCATGGAAGGCTTAAGACGCGGCAAATTTCTTAATACATATATCATACAAGTCATATTTATGGCGTCAAAAAATCACTTGTTTTTTTTTTTTCAGATGCATCCGACGATTAGGACGCGACAAATTCCTTAAAGTCGCTTATAGGTCATTTTATAATGTACAAAAAAATTATTTGCGAATGACGCATGGGAATTCAAATGTCAAATTCATTCAAATGTCGAATGAAAAGTGAATTTAAAATGTGAGCTCTCCTTTAGGTGAGAAGCACTGTACGAATATTGTCTTTTTCATCTGAATCACAGCTAATCCATCCAAAAGCATTCAACAAAACACATATTTGGCGTTCCATTCACCATGAGCAATGATACAGGCACTATACTTACACTGTCTTAGCGCTTCGCAAGCCAAGGCATTTTACGAGCGCCTGTGATACGTTTTATGGCGAACTGGAAGTGGTGACCTGTGTTTTTTATCTATGAAGTTGTCCCAGAGGGGATAAAATTTTGCTCTGTTATCCCTTGTCTGTTGGTGCTAAGCAATGCGTTAAGAGGCGCACGAACGAAGTTGTGTAAGGCAAGCAGCCAATATGTGTTACAATAGAAGTCCGACGATGACTACAGTGACAACGATTGTATGGCGACAAATCCGTAAGACGTTCTCAGAGCGTGTTCAAATATTCGCGACAAGACGTATACTAATCAGGCTATTCGATGCATGTTTAGGACTTCTCCATCGATGGTGGCAAATAAAGGCGTAAGCAAGAGATAAACTGAGTGAGATGTCAGCTGGCTCTGGGGGTTTTATCAATGCATCGAGCCGCTCGTGCAATATGAATAAGAACACCTAAATTGCTTTAGAGAAGCGGCAGTAGCTATGTTCGTCTGTAAAATATAAGTGTTGAAATGGTGATTGTGCAAGCCACATGATACCCAATTAGGTACCCGTATCGAATCCACATTTGCCAAGTAATCATTTTTTTCGATTATTTGGTTTATTTCTCCACATTGTTCAAGATGATAGATAGTATATGCTATGTGGCGTATGTAGTAAAGATTACATACTGACTTCTGCGAAAAAAAAAAGAAATGTTTGACATGGAACAATCATGAATGCGATATCATGAAGCGTCAAAGTAGTGGCAGTCGCCACAAAAAAAGAGAGAGGGGATCACGGGCTGATCCGTTAGGCTGGATGAGGAGACTAGCTATACGTTCTTCTGGGAAGCCGTAATAATCTGATGACGTGGGACTTGCTTTGCAAACAAGGTAATATCCTACAGCGTCTGCTAAATTGAAAGGAAGCTTGGCTGGCATAATGCATTTAGGCGCTAAAAAGTAGCATTCTTTTGGATGTACCCGTTAACGAAGCAGCTTTCTGTTCCATTATCTTGTTTTTACTGAAATTTGCTGAGAATGTGTGTACTTCTAGCACAACACGTTTAGTGGGCCAACCAACAAGTGGTTGTTTCATGCACCTTGCTGTTCTTATGTTGACCGGGTGGCTTTTGTCCACGTATTTTTATCACAAGTGTTATATGTACTATTGACGTGCTCTCTTGACTTGATCGCGCAGAACTGCGGGTATCATATGCGCTATAGGCGTGCTCTGTTGACTAGATCGCGCTAATCTGTGGGTATTTAAGCAGGTGGTTCTTCAAAAATAAAACCAGTTGTTAGAAAGTGCTCGTCCTTGTGTTGCCCCTATTCTTCGTCCCTGTTTGCTTGTTTGCGCAGGAAAAGTTTTAGGATGAATCTGTTCCAACTAGGGTGACTCGCAGTTATGCTTCAAAAGTGATGTTCTAGACGGACTAGACGGACAGTCAGTAGTTGAACAACCCTTTGCATATCTGCACTAGTGGTGGTCTATAAGGTTTCTTGGTTCTAAAATAAAAGAATCTTATATTGATAATGCTTTCATACGAATTTGCCAAACAGTTTGTGAGGGCAATGGGTCTGTAGCTGCTTGCAGATGTTGGGGATTTACTGGCTTTTAGAAATGGAACTACTACTACTGCCTTTTTCTACACTTCCTGCATTATACCAGATTCCCAGAATATGTAGAAAAATTTAAGGAGAGCGTCTACAGATGCTTGAGATAGATCAGCATGGCGTAGTGAATACGGTCGTGACCTGGCGCTGTTTTTTTTCCCTGCAGGAAGAACTCTGTTTATTTCTTGTTGTGTGAGGGGGGAATTGTACGGTTCATTTGACGCGCCAGTAGTGGGCAGCTTCTGTTTTTCAGCAGACTGTGTGTACTGTAAAAATTCCTTTGTATAGTTCCCTGAGCTGGATACATCACGGAAAGGTTCGCCAAGTATATCTGCCTGTTCTTGTATTATTGTTTGTATGTCTGGACTTATGAGTAACGGTACTGTGTAAGATGAGTAATCGTCCCGAAACATTCCAACCTGTTCCCACGTTCGTTTAGACGTGACTGAACTGTCTATTGAAGATATGTATTTCTTCCGCGATCATTTTTCTGCCTCTCTTCGGATAAATCGTGTTTTTGCTTTGGCTTGTTTAAAGCATAGGATGTTGTTGTAGGTGGGGTATCTTCGTAAGACTCTCCAGGCCCTATTTTGAAGCTTTTTTGCTTCTGTACACTCAGGAGTCTACCAGGGATAGATCTTTTTGTGCACAAGGCCAGATGTTTGTGGTATTGCCTTTTCTGCCGCTGAAATTAAAGCCACCGTGAACTTTTCATTAATTTCATTTATGCTGAGTTCACATGAAAATAATCTCTCGGCTTCTGCATGTTTCACGAAATGTGGCCAGTCGGGAAGATGTATTTTCCAGTGACGAGGTTTAAAATTTGTAATGGGTAGCGATGATGCGAGTTTGATGACAGCAGGTAGATGATCGCTGCCATATGAGGTGTTCAGGACTTCCCATTTAAAGTCACTAAAAACACATGGTGAGCAAAAGGCTAAATCTAGGTAACTAAAATTCCGTGAAGTAGGCGAGAAATAGGTTGGCGTACCTGAGTGTAAAAGATAAATGTTATTAGATAAAACGAAATCTTCAATAAGCTGCCCTTCTTTGTCAGTTCTACCGCTGCCCAAAGAGTAGAATGAACATTAAAGTCTCGTACTAAAAGAAACGGCTTCGGCAGCTGGTCAATTAAATTTTCCCGATCTCTAGTTGTAAAACGGGTATGGGGAGGAATGTACAATGAACAGATGGTGACAGTCTGAAATGATAAGAAGGTGACAGCTACTGCCTCGTATGGAGTATTTGATAAAACGTTCCCTGTGGGGGATGCCACCTTGGACGACAATAGCGACACATCTGCATAGACGGCTGGAGTGCTCTCGGTCCTTTCGTATGACAGTAAAACTTTTAAGAAAATGTGTGCTTTTGGGGCCTAAGTTTATTTCTTGAAGGAAGAATGCTACTGGTGACAGCTTATTTATTTATTTATTTATTTATTTATTTGTTTGTTTATTTGTTTATTCGTTTGTTTGTTTGTTTGTTTATTTATTTATTTATTTATTTATTTATTTATTTATTTATTTATTTATTTATTTATTTATTTATTTATTTATTTATTCAAAATATCTTACAGGCCCGAAGAATGGGCATTATACAATTGTACTTATGATGACTGTGATGTCACCTAGATGTTAATTGGGCCTCTGAAATCCCAATGAATGATGGCAGCCATTTTGTTGGAATTGAGAAAAAAATTGCTTATTGTGTGAGCTTACAGGTTGCAGGTGACATGTATTAAACAGTTGATTACTCGCATTAAGGGTGGTAATCGTTCTGGTTTCATGTCCCTTTCTCGGCGCAGTTATAATATGTTTCTCCTTGGAACGCCTCTTGTTCTTTTTTTTTTTGGCGTCAATGACGCCGGAGTTTTCGGATCGAACTCCATAGCCTTTTCCCAGGCGCTGGATGATCGATAGCCCGGCGCCAAGACGTGCGCCTCGGGCGGTAGGGTTCGGTTCCACTTCGCGCCCTGCGGCACTGTCTTCGATGATGATGGAGCAGCACTGGCTGCAGCCACCAAGGGGTTGGTTGGAGTTTCTACAGGAGTACCGGACGTGGACCCTGTAGACACCTGAATACGGTGCGGCGCTCACCCTTGCCCCGTCACACTGGCGTAGCTTACTTGAGGTAAATGCCCTGGCCTTTCCCTCGCTTCATAGAATGAGATCTTTTCCCTTACAGTTATTGCGATTATTTCTATTTCTCTGTTCCAGCAAGGGAAGCTCCGTGAGTAAGCTGGATGATCGCCCTTGCAATTGACACATTGTGCAGGAGTATTGCAGTTGTCAGATGGATGGTCGTTGGCACTACATTTCGCGCCTGTTTCCTTTCCTCTACATTATTGTGATGCATGTCCGAACCTCTGGCACTTGAAGCACCGCCTCGGGTTCGGTATGTATGGTCGGACGTTGATTTTTAGGTAGCCTGCGTCAAGTGAACTGGGCACAGTACTAGAGCCAAATGTGAGCACTACGTGTTTTGTGGGGATCTGTTGTTAGTTTCGTAGAAGTGTTATCCTTTGTGCATTCATTACGTTTTCCTCCTGGAGCCCCCCCGAGCGATGGAAGACCTTGTTGTCCAGCCCCGACCTAACGACCCAGCTCGCGCTCGCGGCTAGGGGACAGGAACTGCTGGACGCATATGGGACCTGAGAAGAAGGTTCCACCCCATCTGGTGCCAGCGCGCACCAACCGTTAATAAGGGCTCAGTATAAAAGTTGATTCTCTCTCTCTCTCCTCCTGGAATCCCTCAAGTAGCTCATCGTCACTGAGGTTCAAGAAACCCTCTTCCGATATTACTCCTCTGCTTATGTTGAGCGAGCGATGTGGGGAGACTGTGACATTAATGTCACCAATATTTGTGAGTTCAGTGATTTTTTTCGACTTGGTCTTTCTTTGTCAGTTGGAGGAGGAGGTCTCCGCTTCCCATCTTTGATGATTTGTGGCCTGATTCGATCGTGTTTGATAGGCATTTTGATACTAAGAAAGGTAATAGTTTTCTAATGGTTGTGTTGCCTTCACTGTGAAGGACATGGAACTTTGCGAAGGTGTCATGGTTTGGTTTCAATAGAAATACGAATGTTGCGTCGGTGCGCCCTCGTTCTCGAGGGCGATGTAGGAGGGTTGGAAAAACGTTTGCCATGTAAACACTGGAAAATTCTGCGCGGATGGTAGCTACCCACCACTGAGCCCAACCAGGGGACGCTAGGCGCCAGCCATGCATCGCCGCAATAACCTAATACATATACCCGACTGGTTATTATATTAGACACGGTTAACCCTTGCCACCAGGAAATACGGAAGTAATGAGGAGTGAAGACAGGAAAGATGAAAAGGTGAGAGAGAAAGGCGATGATGGAGGGGATGACCGGAAATGGCGACTGCCGATTTCCCCCAGGTGGGTCAGTCTGGATGTGCCGTCTATGTGAAGCAGAGGCCGAAGAGCTGTATTGCCTCCGCCGAGAGGCCTTAAAGGTCCGAACACCCACCATCGGCTCAACCACGTTCACTCACGGCATCGGCACACTCACGTACTATGGGTCAATTCAGTTGAGCATAGCTGGCCGAACACTGAGATGAATTGCGGATTTCTTAAGAGACAGGAAAATCTTTATTGAAAGTACTGATGCCAAAAGCACAGAGCATAAAGTGAATCAAGGCGTTCCTCAGGGTAGTGTACTCAGTATATTTCTATTTAACTGTGTTGAGGCCTAATTACCCCATATCCTTCCTGCTACGTTGAATTATTCAGTATACGCAGACGACTTCTGCATTGGGCATCTGACTCGCATACTCAAGCCGTTCAGCAAAAGCTACACGCTGGCCTAACGCTAATTAATTCATTAGAAATCTAATCAAAGGCTAATCACATTAGAAAACTGCTGTAATTCCTTTTACAAGAAAGTGCCTCAAGAGATTCCAGCTCGTGCTAGACTCTCAGCTTCTGCAAGCTGTGCGACAACACAAACTTTTGGGTATTATCACAGACAGATTCCTATCATGGGCTGTCCAAATAAAAGCATTAGAGGAGAAAGTCAACTCCCTTAACAACATTCCCCCTTCGATTTGCTGGAGTGAGATGGAGTAGTTCAACCTCTTATTACGCATTCACTCGGCAATCATTAGATAAAGAAAAGCATCCTCTGCTCCTGTGTGGCATGGAAAATCCTGTGATCAAGAGAAAATAATTCAAAGATTGCTGACCATAAGCCTTCTTATGTGTCTTGGCTCTCGCGTCCATCTGCCAGTGCTTTGGTATTTGCCGAATCCCGCCAACCAACTTTTCATGCACTAAGATTTACGAAACATGTCACTTTTATCGTTTGGCTACACAACACGCTAGTCATCCACTATGCCAAGACCTTCAGGATAGAACCGCTGCGTGCATACATAAGGAAATATGGCGGTGCAAAAACTTAGTGCCTGCTTACGAATACTAGCGTACTTGCGCAACTCATTCCCGATGGAGACTAGCAATTCCAGAAACGGTCACTCCGATTCCGGGAGTAGGCCGCAAGTGTGATATGCCAGTAGTTGCGATAAAGCAATTAACTTGATCACATCTCTGCACTAAGTACGTAGATCGCATTCACGTGTATACCGATGGATCATGCTGGAAACAAAGCTCTACATCTGCGTTTTATATACCTGCATACCAAGAGGAAATAGCTTATGCGCTTTGCCAATTTACAACGTCCACAACGGCAAAATTTTACGCAATATTTTCTGCTTTACGTTGCATATGTCAGCACTCAGAACCACTTCGCTGGGTAATTCTAAGTGACAAGCCTCATTTCTGAGCTTAAATGAAATCAGCTAAAGAAAAGCAAACAACACATTGACATACAAAATACTGAAGATATACGCCATAGCGAAAGATCTACAACATGACATAGCTTTCCAGTGGATTGCAAGTCACTGTGATATCATAGGAAATGTAACGGCTGATCACATGCCACGTACAGCACATCAAGAGAATGAATTATCCCTACTTCCTCTAGCAGCGAGTTAGGCACGATATCTATTCAACAATCTATGTGGTAGATTGTCCAAGGAAACTTGGTTCATAAATGATGCGTTAAGCACTCAATTATATAATATAGAACCTGAAATAGAATCCAATCTTCCGTTTAATGGTTGTCGGCCTGTTGAAACAACACTTCATAGGCTTCGACTAGGCAGTGCCTATACTAAAAACTTCCTATATAGGATAACAAAACTAACAGCGCTACATGCTTGTGTGAAGAGGATGAAGAAGACATAGAACACCTTCTTCATGATGCTCCCCGCAAGGTGCTTTCAGAAATACTGCATGGCTTTGAAAGACGGCCACTATCCTTGAGAAAAATGTTACGTCCATGGTCAACAGAAAAACTTCAAACCGTCGCTGCGCGCGCCTTAGTACAATTTTTTGAGAAATCAAAACTATCACACAAATACTATATCGTACAATAGTTATTGCTCGTGTTGTTATTATTAACAGAACACCCTTAATTACATCTTCATTGTGTCTTTGTGTTCACGTATGATTTATATTTGTGGCTTTTAAAGTGCGGGATTCAAGTGCCTAACACTTTCTGTGTGAACATCTTCGTTTTGAGAACATTTATGCTGTATGAACTCATTTGTGGCGTGTGAACATTTCGGTTTGGAGAGTATTTGTGCTATGTGAACTCTTATGTTGCACGAATATTTATTTATACTGCAGTACTGAGACATAGTACGTGAATGTTCGTTCATGTGTTTAATAGCCTAGTTTGGTGATTGCTAACAACTTTCCGACGATAACAGCATCATGTAAGAGAAGAGGAGTAGCCGGCACCACACAGACGCACCAACTTCTCCTCTAAGAGTACATTTAATAAAAAAGCGAGTTTTAGCGATAATACACGTTTCATACAACATATTACATAGTACAAATTGGCCACGTTTCAAGCGTTGCACGCAGCAAGAACAAATCCATCGCAACTGAGCATACCCGCGAGCGATTAGGCAGAAAACAATCAGATAGTGACCGCACCAATGAAGTTTACCTAGTCAGAAATGTGACAAGCCACTGCTACTAAATAATTGCCAAATAAAAAACGAAGAGCAATACACACTAATCCTGATACATTTCATGAGCGGAGTTTGGATAGCTTGGAATACATGGTTTGCCTCGCGTTTCAAACGAACTCCATATACGCTGCTCCCGCCACTTCGCCATAGCTTAATCAGCTTTCAAAGCGCTTTTGCACGTTCTCTGAAGCTGTAGCCAAAGCTTGGTGTCGTACACCCAGTCAAGGACTACGATATCTGCAGAAACAGAAGTTTGCTAAACCGCACCGGTCTCTCATACACGCCCGTTGCAAATGCGGAGGAAACGAAGACAGCTGGGGCAAGCATGGGCGGGTCACCACATGATCAAGCAGGGCAGCGCCTACACGATCGCCGCGAAAATGGTCAATATAACTACGCTATATAACGATGTCATATTAAAGAATATGTTATATAGAATGCAAAGGGTCCTGCATCCCCCCGAGCACCAAACACTTACTGAAGAACAAGCGGTCGTCTGGCATTGCCTTCAAATCAATAGGTACCCGAACCCAGTGGCCTATAGCCACTACTATCCAGGCAGGTATTCGGCAAAATATAAATTATGTAAGTAACGGGCCAACCTGTCACACATTCTTCGGACTTGCTCTCAGGCAACAAGACAGAGCCGCACAATAACGTATGATGAGCAGTGGGATGTCATGCTGCTCAGCTCGGCCCCGGAAGGCCAACTCTGGGCCGTCCAGTTGGCCGAGGACATTGCGAAGGCCAAAGGGCAACTGGCCGCCATTTAGGCTTGGGCTTGTACCCTTATTGTGCGAGGCACAAAACAAAGTTATTTTTTTTTCTCTCTTACCTCTTAGGTAGGTACTCATAGCCGATTTCTTTTTCACTGCCGCCATCCGGGACGCAACGACAGCCTCTTTAACGTTCTTTTTTGCTAAGTTGCTTACTATACCGGCCGCATTCTTGTTAGTGAGCGTCCTAGTTTCCAGTGCGACGCCTCTACACCACTGTCGATGCTCATGACGCTGCCGTTCTCAAATGCTTGGTAGCTGCCAGGCCACAGTTCCTTCTGTGCAGCACGAGTTGCCAATCGTGCTACGTCGTGCCATCATGTCGCACTCGCATGCAGTTAAAACATCGTCGAAGGACTTCTAGCGCAAAGCTATACCTTGCTACTTGGAGTCGATGCATCGTCCGTGGGGACGAACTTTCAATAGAACAATTGCTGCGCAACATCAAGGGCACATTGCCCGTTTTGTTGTGTTTGTGAAAATACATTACCCGTCAAACAAAAAGCTGATGTATTTTAAGCGCAAGCTTAATAACATATCTCTCGACTGAAATAATGCGTTCTTAGACTAAAAGTCACAAGGTATGGTGGAAATCTTGTATTATTTTTTGTTCCTTGAGTCATTCACTGATATTACTGATTAAGCATTCGATGAAAATTCTCGCACATTGCCCGATTCGTTACGGCGAATGAGTAGGATAGCATGCAGTGAACATTATTATAGCATCGGATCCAAAGCAGTGGACGGCTATCTTGACCACTGTGATGTAGAGCGAGGAATTCAACATTTTTGCGAACGTGTGCCGTATATGCAGCAGTGTGCAGTTAGTATTGCATCCTCGATGCATCATTACAGCAAAGCAGTTAATACGACTACAAGCGTAATAAGCCTGTATGCCTTTTTTCAAGACTTTGAAGAAACACTAGATCATTCACGAAGTTTACTTTTTGAAGAAATATGGGGTGCGCGAAGTTCAATACTTAAAAGATTGAAGTGTGTGTTCTCGAATTATTGATGAAATTAACATCACAGAGCTTCCGTTTTCGGCCCATTTTAGAGGTCTTATGCGTATTGCCTTCCCACGGGAAAACTAAATACAGCTGACATTTCAGATTTACGTGAAAAAGGCGCTGCTTTTCGGAAACGTCTTCCGAAAGTTTGAAGCCTGGTATGCACTTGTGTGCTTTTTAAACATTCAGAAAATGCTCGCCTTTTGAATGTTATTGTGCATCGTACGAGAAGCGCATAATTGGTTTTCTCGGTCTCCTATTTTAACTATGCGAGGCAAGCTCACCAGCACGCTTTGGCTTTGGCGGCAAGCATTCGGGTTTTATTGTTGTGTACATACTTATCTGTAGTCACGACATTTCGCTGCCTAACAATTGCCACCTTGACTGCTCCCAAGCTGCTGTAACTGCGATCGAGACGTTCACAGTAAACGGAGTATTTCTTATAAACGGTGTACACCTTCACATGTGTTTAGGTGATGGGTGTGCTTTACAGTAAACAACGACAAGAGAACCACCGACTTGCCTGCTTTTAACTATATTTCGTTAGGTCTGAATTTGCCATCGGCGTTAGCATTTGCTGGGACAACCTAGCACTTAACTGCGGCACTAGGCCTCGTGTAATACATGCTGTAACCTCGACTTCGCAGCACAGCTACGTATTTTCGCCTCCTCTGAAGTTTATTTCGGCACATACGAACCGTAGTGCTCACATCTCTCTGGGCCTCTTAGTAGCATAATTTAAGGGGGAAATTCCGACAGTAGAGAGAGCAGCACTGAAAACAGCCATGAACTTGAAGTCATTGCGTATAACGAAGTTGTTAGATTTCGCAAAGGGGTTGCGTCCGGATCTCACTGACGCCATCCGAAAACCACAGCTGATCGAGACCATTCTTGCTGTAGAGACTGAAGATGATTAGCTTACGGAATGCCTGGAAATCATTAGAGAGAAGCAAACTGCAAAAAGTCAGGCAGAAGAGCGTGAAGAACTGGAACGTAAAGAACAAAGACGGCGTGAGGAAATGAAACACGCAATTGAATTGAAGCCACTCAAACTTGAAGTGGAACGCGTTAGAGCAACGGGGCAAAGGGGCGAAGGAAACACTGCAGGAGAGCGCATATCTTTAAAGATGACATAGCTAATGCGGCTCTTTAAGTTCGTAGAGGGCGTTTGTTTGTTCTTGGCGAGTTTCCAGCGGACGTGCGAGAAGCAAGCGTCCACCTGCGAATCGTGGCCACAGCGTCACTAACACTGTTACCGGGCGAGGCAACGGACGTAATCGCTCGCTTAACCAGAGAGACAGCTGAGGATAATGATAAGGTAAAGTCCAGTTAGCTGAGGAAGTATAGGCTGTCAGCGGAAGCGTTCCAGCGGAAGTTTCGCCAAATGGAAAAGGCTAGAAATGAGCGCTATACAGACTTTGCATATAAGCATATGTCAAACCTGGAAGAACGGCTCGAGAAACAAAAAGCCTATGGTGATTGCGCAAAGGTTCAGTGCTTTGCGAGTGAACAAATTTATAACCGGTTACCGGAGAACGTGAGGTACTGGGTTGAAGATAGGCCAGAAGTTAGCACGGTAGCCAGAGCCGCTGAACTGGCCGAGGATCTTGTGACGTGTCGGGCTCGCAAAGTCAGCGACGATAAAAATGGCTATCCCAATTTCAGGCTCGGCAGGCTGAGGCTCAGGGCGAAATGAAAGAAAGCACGAACTTACGAATAAGGATACCTCAAAATGTAATACTTCCTGGTCGGAAGGGACCCCTGATCTGGATGCAGAGGAGCAAAAGAAATCGGAAGCAAGGAAACCCATTCCTTGCTACAACTGTCGCTAACCAGGGCACATTGCTGCATAGTGTTTTAAGGCAAAGGTAGTGTTTTTATCGGCCGGTCGCAATGAAAAGAACATGAAGCTATTCGAACCTTACATGTGCGATCTTGAGCTAAACGGGAAACCATGTCGCGTCCTGCGCGACTCCGCGGTTTCTATGGACGTGGTTTACAGCCCTTATGTGGAACCTGAGATGTTCACGTGTGAATGCGCCTTGATTAAGCAATCTGAGAAGCTCACATTGCATGTCTTCCGGTCGCAAATCTATCTATAAAAGGCCCTTTCGACACACTACAGAGGGAAGCTGGCGTATCGCCTGCGCTTCCTCCGCAGTAGCCTTACCGGTTCTTAAATATAGGTTGGATCAGATTCTGCGCGAGAAAGGGCTAATGTTCCGGGAGGCTAGCGGGACAACCATAACGAGATCGAAAGCTCGTGAGTTAACTGCCAAAGCAGTCGCGGAAATAGCACTGTGGCGGAGTGTGGCGGATGGCTCTTCGGAACCTCAGAAAGCAGAGGTCGTGAATGCCGCCGCGTTGGAACTGCAGGGGTTTGGATTCGCACAGGCAGATCCGCCCAGGTAGTGGCAGCAGCCGAGTTATTGGAAGCGCAGTCTCCCGATTTTTGTGTAGCGCCTATGTCAGAAGGCCTACAGCGGCTGTTCGAGGTAGACAGCTTAAGCAAAACAACAACCCCAGCCTGCGGAACATCCGAAGCAATCTAAACGAAGCTGTTCCACGGAAAAAACGTAGATATTTGATAGAGAGGCGGCCTATACCTTATCGGAAGTATGTAGATCGCAGGGGTGTCACGTTCGATCAGCTGATTGTGCTTAGGCTTATCGACAAAATTGTTTGCGCTTCTTACACGGAAGCTCAAGGGCAGGTCACTTAGGTGTCAAGAAAACTAAGGATCGGCTTTTACAGGAGCATTATTGGCCAGGTTGTTTCCACGACGCAGAGCAATTTCAAAGAACTCGCGGCACATGTAGGCGCGTGTGGCAGCCGGGTGAAAAACAAGAGCGCCGATGAAGCTAGTGCCGATCATCACTGAGGCTTTTCGCCGAATCGCAGTCGACACAGTAGGCCCACTTCCAGTAACAACCTCGGGAGGCTCTCATATTTTGACAGTGATTTGCCCCGCCACTAAATTCCCTGAAGCGGCCCCACTTAAACAACATAGTGCGGTGGAAATAGTTAATGAATTCCACTCGATATTCGCGCGAGTTGGTTTTCCCGCTGAAGAACACTCCGTCAAGGCACCAAAATGCCAAACGGTGCAAGCGTAAGTCATGTATCTCGGTTCCATTTATCAGACACAGCCGCCGCCGTCCCTCTAAGCTAAATATGGCTGTGATAACAAATTTACTGCAGCCTCGCACAAAGACCGACAACCAATCTTTCTTAGGGGTCGCCGGGTACTCTCAGCGGTACAGGCCTAGGCATTCTGAACTAGTTAGCACTGTAACTGATACTTTTCGCAAAACTGATCCACAGAGTGTCCTTTTGGACGAAAAAAGGAATTCCCTTTCAACGCCCTGAAGAGCGCGTTGACGAGTCAGCCCGTGCTGAGATCGCCGGACTATACGAGGGTATTTGTAGTTCAATGCGATGCGAGCAAGCGGAGCATGGGCGTCGTACTATGCCAAAACGGAGAGAGTGAGGAGGAACACGCCGTCCTTTAAGCAAGTCGGAAACTCATTAGTAGAGAACAGGCGTGCAGCGCTACGAAGAGTGCGCATGTCTCGTATGGGCTGTTAAAAAATTGCCGCGCTATGTTGCGGGCTCGAGGTTTGTTATCGAAACGGGTCATTGTCCTCTGAAATGGCTGCAAACAACGTCTACCAAAAATGGCCGTCTCCTGCGCTGGAGTCTCGCTTTACAGCAATATTGCTTCGAGTTACGCTATACAAAGGGGCCTGTCAATGGCAATGCCGACGCTTAAGTCGAAGTCCCTAGATAGAGAATCAGCCTCAAATGAATTATAAAACTCGTTTTTTTTTTTTGACAAAGGAGTGAAAAGGGCTTATTTTGGTTGACGCATTTGGATTGAGTCATGTCTTGTGAAGCGTGCAATAAATTTATGTATGTGTTTAGTGCTGCTGGAAGTTTTGTGAAGCTATCACTTTTGACTTTTTAAGTAAGCCTGGCGGAGCTGAGCGAGAATTTCTATCGCTCTAGTTGACTGAGCGCCGGAGTCTCGGCGAAGTGCTGCAGACGCGAGCTACGAACGGAAAACTGTTGCAGGCCCTTCTGAGGCATCTAGACTCAGATAAGTTAAGCGACGTGGAAACACGCCCACAGTGTTTCGCACTCCAGACAGTTGTGCGACAACCGACGACGACTGCAAGAACCGACCTGCGTCATCCCTCTAGCTAGCGGATGTCGTCGCCTGCCCATGGGATCTCTTTCGGCGGCGGCGCTGTCTGTTACTGTTCGCTTTGTGTTACAACGAATGGAACGGATGCCAAACGCCTGAAGCACGACGTGCCTAATTGTCACGCTCGTCAACATGAAGGAAGTCACCGTGGCGTACGTATCCAGCTTTTCTGGACACGAGGGTTTAGTTCGCGTGAGTGCCACCACGTGGTACTGACCTTGAACTTTTCAAGCTTCCGGCGATGACGGGTGATGACGTCAACAAAACAAAAATAACTTCGCTAAATCTATCCCTGCGCATTGAACTTCGATACAACGGTTGTCCCGCAGGCGTTATCAGTGTTCTTGATAAACCGTAGCCGCTCGTCGCCTGGAAATGACTTATCATCCTAGGAACGTTTCGTCGCGACGAGCGATGATTGATTCTGGGCTTTTGACGCGGTTCTTTCTTTTCCTTTTTTTCTTTTTGATGCTACGAAGAAACAAGCTAGGGTAACCGTCAGAAGCCCTCCCTGGAAGCCTTTCTTTAGTCGGCACACATAATGTCCGAACATGGCACGGCGTCTACGAGGGACGCTATCGTGGACGGCTTTTGATGTTGACCTCTCAATTTCGTTAAGGTGCCCCCCCCCCATTATTTCCCTAGCGACTTTGCTACCCGCACTCATGGGCTACCGCAGCAGCTGCAAATCGAGATGTGCTTAAGTATTAATACATATACATGGATAAGTTGGTTTTGCACCTTGACTCAAAAGTCACGACACAAGAACTGAGCAAACTGTCTCTGTGTCCTTGTCTATTATCATGCTATGGCCGAAGCTCCTCGAAATATTACGTCACATTTACTGGCCACCAGACCACGTACACCCTTGCATATGACGTATAGAGTACTTCCAGTTAGTTCCCAGTCTCCTGTCATCGTTATCCACGGGCGTGAAGGAAGACCGCTATATAAAATGATTGTGCAATAATATATTCACCATTTGTTTGTTCTCTATAGTGTCTACTATGTTATCGTTCCGCCTTTATAATATAGCCGCAAGGTAGACTAGCCGGTGTCGAACGCCATAAAGGCTACCCACATACTCAAAGACCTCTCGCACAATCTGACACTTACTTGTATTCAAGATTGTGCAACAGCCAAGGACATCTTTAACGAAAGCGACATAATACATTATGAGGTTTTACGTGCCAAAACCACGATCTCATTGTGAGGCACGCTGTAGTGTGAGATTCCAGAATAATTTAGACCACTTGGGGTTCTTTAACGTGTTCCTAAACCTAAGTAAATGGGTGTGTGTGTTTTCGGACTTCACATTCATCGAAATACGGCTGCCGTCAGTGGGAATATATCCCGCGACCTCGTGATTAGCAGCCGAACCCAATGAAATCTAAGCAACTACGGAAGGGAACGAATGTTTGCAGTTCGAGCAAGGTGACAGTCGGCATGTGGTACAATTTCTTCCCATCCTCATTGCGCGAGAATCGGTACCAGCCGTCAGAGAACGACACCGTAGAGTGCACTGTATTTAATGTGATGAAGTCGGCCTCCAATATTTCAGACCCCAATCACCTTTGTAACGACTGACGGCCAGGCATCTGGCTTATGCGTGCAGTCGCCTGATAGCCGCCGGGCGCTGGCGTCGGCCATAAGACCTACGTACTTCATCTTTCTTCAACAGTTGCCGGCATTCTCGCCTTATTTCGCACCATCGCGTTTCAGTTGAACTGCTTCAACAGCCAACTTATCCGTGCCAAAATTTGGACACTCTGTGACGTTATGGTTTATTGTTTTATGTCATATTTTATATTTAGGCTAATGCTGTCCCGAGATTTCCAGCGGTTTCACCTTTCCCAAAATGCCCCTATTTTTGCCGGCCTCTGTACATATATTGGAGGACTTTTAATAAATGTTGAAACCATTGCATGGCCCCCTCACCACGCTGCTCAAACAGTCATGTTATTCCCCTGAGGTCTTGTGCAAGCTTCTGCCTTCTTGCCGTTCGTTAACCTCCTGATTTCCCTGTCACTTGTATCCCATTTCGACGACTACAATCCCAAGGAAGTTGGCAATAATATAATGGCCATGGGACTGAAGCTGTTTAAATTAATTCTACCGTGGACACGACAGCCGCGTTCGCTCACTGCGAATGCAAGTATTGGACTAATGAGCGCCATTAAGCATATAAATTCATAGTGTAAAAAATTATGTGGATCCCACGCACAGTGCGAATCGATGTAAGTGAAGGTTTCTGTGTTTTCTGTTTTGAATGACGCTAATTGGCGGTTATTGCGACAGCGAATGTATGGTTTCTTCAGCGTGTAGTGCAATACGACAGCAGTGAGTTGATGGCCCAAATGTTACCTTGCGGGCACTACTGCTCTTTGTCTGTGTAGTACACAACATACAGCGAGTAGAGTTTCCTTGAGCCGTTGTTGTGCGCCATTGTTTGTAATCAGTGAGAGGGTTGAGCATTGTCATTGCTTCATATGGCACATCTCATCAAGGCAGATGTGCTGGCAGAATTATGGTGATCCACGTGCCAAAACACTATCGGATTATGAGGCACGCCGTAGTGGCGTACTCCGGATTAACTTTGATACCCTGGTGTTCTTTAACGCGCTCCGAAATCAAACTACACGACCGTCTTTTTTTTTTTTTTCATTTCGCTCCCGTCGAAATGCGGCTCCCGCGGTGGGGATTGAACCCGCTACTTCGTGCAATGCCATAGCCGTCAAGCTACCATGGCGGGCACATAAGCGTTCATTTGACGTGCGACCACTTGAGTAGTTTCACCTATACCCTACGGTAATTACCTGCGGCTTTGCGTCTGCACGCCCTTCCTCAGTTGTCCACTTGATAAATTTGCATACTGTTTATTTTTTAGAAATAGCAGAAACGTACAGTACCATTCCTTTAGTTTGCCCGCAACAGCTCTCGTGCCTATAGTAGTAGAGTTCCATTCTCTTCTGACGTCGTCTTTTCCCTGTCCCGTCCTTCCCCCCTGTGTGAGAATGGCGTGCGAAGAATTGCAATGGCCTCATTCGCTCGCTTCGTGAATACGCCGGTTCTACCCACTCTCCGGCTCTTCTCCCTGCCCCCTCTCTGCCATTCTATATACCTCTCTTCAGGACTTGCATGTTAGGATAAGGGTAAGCGCTGCAGTTTCTGCAATGCTTTTTGCGGGAGGTCATGGATAATTACAGCTGTCAAGAGGCTAATGCGACGTCACCCAGAGAGCTGCAGAGGGCGCTGTGTAGATGTGACGAGATGGAAAGGTCCAAATGAGTTTCTTGCACCTTCTTTCCTATTTTTCACGCTCCGTCCATGTATATGTACGCTCTGAACCCGCTCCGACACTGCGTGCAAGACAGCAACAACACCAGTGGAAAAGTCGAAGGAATACGCAACGAAAGCTTCACTTTAAGAAATTTGCCTTTATTTGTTGGCGTACAGTAACGTGTCGTCGTAGCGCCGACGCCTCCTTTACGGGATCCAAGTGGCGAGAGCCAACAGGCCGAGTTAATTGCCCGCGAGACTTTCTGCCTTCAGGAGCAACCTTATCCTGTGACCAAGTCGCGAATGGTATATCCAGTTTACTACAGACCTGCAAGACTGTTTTCTTTTAGCCTGTTCATTATTGGCATCCTCCACAGCTATACTGTGGAGGTACTTTCTTTCTACTAGACTGCATTAATAAGTGAACTTGTTTTCGCATTATATTCTCTAATAATGTTGTGTTCTTGCTATCATTGTCGTACGTATGCACGCTGAGTACTCTGGCAGCCTCTAATGAAATGCCTTCCATTTTTGCCTGATCACACCCGACATTGTGATGCAAATAAACGTAGCATGAACTCATTTTCTCAGAAATAAACGCTCAATGAAACCCTAACGTCATCCTGGACAAGATCTACAAGTGCCATAGTACTCGATCTTATGGTGGCCCCTATTCGCAAGCTTATTTTTGTGTTTTTATATTTTTCTTGGGTGGGGAGAGGGGTAATGTGCTCTTGTACCGTAGAAACGTCCCTCAGACGACTCTGATGTGCTCGTTTTTGTTCTCAAGCACCCAATGTAAACTGTAATCACCGCAACTTCGTGATGTCCTGTTGGCAGGCCACCAGGGCGTGTCGCGCAAGTATGACCACGCCGATTCATTTAGTTTCGCTTACACTATTTTGTGCGTCATACTTCGCCACATTAATTTTTAAAGCTATGCCAGAGCTCGAAAAGCCCGTCCAACTCACTGGGCCTCTTTCCTGTGTTTATTGCCGCAAAGTGTGTTTCTATCGCTGTGGTTACCAAATATGCCCACTGGTATTCTATCACTCAAGCCTTTCTGGCGACCTGAGCAACTGAAGTCGCAGGCTTTCTTCAACGCGGCGTTGCCGTTCAATATGGCTATCTTCAAGTACTTTTCGCGGACTTCGCCTCAACGCCTTCTCTCCAGTGTCATCTCTTACACTACTCACTCGTGCTGGACACAACACAAACACGCAACGATTTCTGTCGATGTTGATTTCCGCTGATCACCGCAATAAGAGCGTGGTCCTGCTTTTGGGGATATTATCGGTCTACAGCCTCGCTCAACAACACCGCTCGTTATTCTTAATTTTTTTTGTCGACAGGAGCATACTATATTTCCTCTCAATATACGTTCCGCTTGAGGTGTGACCTCGCACGCCCGCTTATTCTGTCACGCTGACGGCGACCGTTGTCGCCAGGCTGCCGCCTCATTCTGAGCTTCGCTGTCACCAAAGAGCACAGAAAGCTGTCTTCACAAACATGCAGCTTTCAACAATTAAAAGACATGATGTTTAAGATAGGAAAACGTTGTTACAAAAAAAAAATCGAAAATTTTCTGAAAACGAGGCTATCAAGTTTACAACTCTCTACTCAGCTAGAAAAAATGATATAATTCTGCGAATTGCAACTGTTAATACATCTAAAGCGGACAAAATTGATATGTTACACATGAATCTAAAAGAATTCAGTAATATGTAAATCCAGTTTTTCCAGAACCCTTGTACTCAACGTAACAAATTCGTGTAAGATGTAAATTGACATATCGAATTTGTCCGCGTTGAATGATTTAATGGTTGCCCTTTACAAAACCGCGTTATCTGTTCGCGATGCAAAGTTATTAGTTTATAAACATCGTGCTTCTTTTTTTTTCAAGCCTTCGAATTTTTGAAATTCAGGCCCTAGATCAATATTCCAATTCAAGCAGCCACTAGAATTTAACTTTCTCTCTGAAATGCAATGAATTTAATTAAAATCGGTCCAGTGGTTACCTCAGCAAAGCGCTCTTGCATTTTACATGTATTTGCATAGACTGCGTTGGAGTTGGGCCCGAGCTAAAGGATAAGGAACAGCCGCCGGAGAAGAACCCCTCCCTCCCTCGCCTCACCCCCTTGTGCCGCGCGCGACAGGAGAGGGCGCGCTTCCGGCCCGCTTTCCTCGCTGGTGAGTGCGAGATTGAACTGTGTTCACCGGCTCATCCTGGCACGCTTCCACTCGCACATGCAAGATGCGGCGCGCGGCGAGTTTTATCACCTTTGGACTTTATACGGAACCTCACGGCGACGGCAACGCCGACGACAGAAATGCCGCTTGAGTGGCCATATTATGGCAATAAAAAAGAATCAAGTTTGAAAAACGTTAAGGCGAAAGCCTAGTTGCACACTTCGCACATTTTTTGTCGCAAATAAGTACGTTTATAAAGAATTGTGTGCTGTCCATCGGAGCGCACGACAGAACTCACCGAAATCGCCGTACCTAGTTGTGCTCGGCCAGTGCCTTCAGTACCTTCGCACAGAGATGAGCAGTATGGGAACACTGACTGGCACGATGAGCGGCATCCGAGCCAGCTGTGGAAGAACAATAACACGACGACGAACGCGCAAGCAGTAAGTAGCACGAGCGCGTCTCTGAGACGTGTGAAATCACGCATGCATTAGGCACATATTTAGCAAGCTAGAACCGTGGAACGGCCATGGCTTCCGGGCTTTGCGACGTCGGCCATGTTCCGTCTGGCGCAGTTTCGCCAAGGTCATCGCCAAGCGCTCCACCGAGGACGCCTAAGCCTTTCGCAATAACAAAGCGTGGCGTTTTCTTGTAGAGATAGGACACCAGCCCCAAAACCTAGATGATGTTATATAGTTCGTTGTACCAAAGAACTATTGCGTGTTTTCTTTTTTTTTTTTTGCGAATACTGCTCGCGGTCCCACCGCGACGCTATGCTTAGTCAGCTCCGCGCGGCAGAGCCGTGGCGAGGTAGACTAGAATGTATAGAAAAGCTTGTTATGCACTCTAGCCACGGAAGCATTCTCCTTTCTACGGCTTGCATGAGTGGTGTGCCCGCCGAAACACAAGCTTTCTCGCTCAGCCATCTAGTGACTACATTGGACAGCAGACGGCAAGTGAATTGAAGAACGCTGACAACCGCGCACGCTTTGCCGACGGTCTTCTAGTGTGCACCATTGATGCTCGATACTTACATCGCCGAACTGTCCTCACCACACCAGCGTTATGAGATGCCAGGCAGCCGTAGGGTAGTTGTTCATGCTGCGCAGAAGCACTCGTTTTACATGCTGCGTCAAGGCAATATGTTGCACCGGCTTTTCTTGGAATACCGTGCTAGGAACTGCAGTGCAACACCATACGTTGCTCTTCTTGTACTCCATCACACAAGTTCTTGTTCGCTGCACTGCCAAAGGTGCGAGGCGAGCGCGGACAACATCCTTGCGCAACGAAATACAGTTCAGAATGTAAGGGTCTCCATAATGACGGGATTAGAGAGTTGTCGTTTTGCTCAGCACATGCTATGCTACGCCGATACGCGACATGCCAGGACCTTTGCGCATGCAGGTCGTTCATTGCGAAATCAACAGCCGCTGAGCAGACGAGGCGGCTCAGATGAACACTTCTCGATGGGCATTTGGGATTCGTATTGGCTTAGGAGTATTACAGCTTCCACAGTGCGAGATCGAGCGTGGATATCTTCATCAGAGTCATTGCGAAGAATATATTTGCAAATGGCAGCAGCCATGCACAACTGTTCGCTCGCGGCAAAGCTACGTATAGGCCAACTTCCACGTTCTCATTAGTTTTCCCGGATATTCGCGTTCATTTGGTCCTTCAGATATTACTATCTTGTAGCACAATTTCAACTCACACAAGTTATTAGAGCATCTGTCGTAGCGTGTCTTTTATTCTAATGTTTTGACCTGAATAAAAAAAACCGACCAGAAAGCGGAATTACGCTCAACTAATTCTCAGCTTTCATTACAAGAGTGCCAACAACAATAAAGAATTGCATGCCACTTGCGAAAAGATTCCAGTGTGATGTTTCTTACGAATTTTTAAATCAACGTTTCGCAATTTCACCTGAAGGACGAAACCTTGACAGTGATAGCAATGTTTAGTGTCATACCTAAACACCTCGGATGGTGTTCTATCTAAGTCAGTAAGACATGTCGCATCTGCGTGTTCACGCGAGGCAGGTTGCAAGGTAAGTGCTGTTCAACTTAAGAAACAGCGCCGGGGTAGCTACCAGGCACCTCACAACGCTGGCGTGACGAGCGCCACCTGTAAGCTCACCGTCGTCGCACTTTCATGGTGCACGAGATGCGATGGACGAGAAACCGTCGGAGATAGTCATGGCCCGGTTGCATATTAGAACCAGCTATATTGCTAGCACAATGGAAGTTAGCATGTCATAATAATAATAATAATAATTAGCTTTATTTCAAACTAAACGATGGAGGGGTAGTGGGTAAAAGCTGCTCAACAGCTTGAACAGAGCCCACGGTCCCCTCTACAAGGCATTACAAGATCATACATGAAACATACAGGAATCTACCAACACAAACGCAAACTGGATTCAATTTAATGCATTACAAGGAAATCAATATTAAAATCGTTCAAAGAAATAACATATCACGTGGCGCAGTTCGCGGACTGTAGTACGACCTAAATCAATTCCACATTTACTCAGATTATTAAGACGTTTAGGCAAAATATACGATAGTGTGCCGATAGAATAGTTAGCACGGGGAGTTACCACCTTCCAGTATTCTGACGGACGTATAGTATAGGATGTGGGCTTTATTTTCAGTTCAGCTAGGTTGCGAAAATAATTTATATTTTCTTTTAATTCGCGCTTAAAGGCAACAGTTAGTCTATAGCTGTATAATTTCCAGACAGGCATTATACCTGCTTTAATGAACAGAGTATGTGTATGAGCATTGTTGGGGACATCGAAAAGAAGCCTAATTATCTTTTTTTCTTGTAGGATGTACGACTTTGTTAAGTTAGTTACTGTGGCAGATCCCCAAACGAAAAAGCAGTAAGAGAGGTGAGAGTAAAAAAGAGAATTATATACCAGCTTTTTTTACACTGAATGGTAATATCGATCTACATCTGGATTACATAACATTTTGCGTTACTAATAAATGCACTCTTAATAGGTAAACATGCACAGTAGCACTAAAAAAAATTATCAACTCTTCCACTCCGCGAAGAAGGACCAACAGCGAAGCTGTGTGTTTTACCACAATCGACGCCTGTGTGTATATTATTATTAATATTATTATTATTGTCATCATTGTTTCGGGACAAAGACAACGAGTAATCTTTTGATTGTGGAGTTATTCATTCTTTTATGAAGTATGTGCAAGTATGGCCGCATGGCAGCTGCGAATTCCGCAATATTTACAACGTCACTACGTAACTATGAAAAGTAAAAGAACCTCGGCGTAATGTTAGAATCGTCTTAACGGCTAATTGTCATATTGTTTGTTTAGCGATAGTTCTGAAAGAACAAGAATTACTGACGTTTTCTCTAACCATACTCTCTCCTTGCACGGCCATGTATTGACAGCAGACGAAAATTCTTTAACGTTTAAAACTTCACTGTCAACTAATTGTGAAAAGTAAATGAAACTCGGCGTAATGATAGAGTTGTCAAAGTGGCCTATTGCAGTTTGACTTTTTCTAACATGCCTGCATAAGTTCTTGAACTACTGAGCATTCGCGACAAACTCGAGACGTAATATTTTTGTGTGGCGTGACGCATAAACGGACGAACATCGACCACCACCAGAGAAAAGCTACAAGCAAGCATCAAAATGCGGTCAATCTAAACGCATGCAAGGGGTAGTAAGGGAAGCCTCGCAAGTAAGTTTGCTTCGCCATCAATCAGAATGTATTGCCAGATGTTTAGCCATGACAGCTATGACAGTTCAGTACTTTACAAATATGCAAAGTTCAGTGTTTTACACAATCCTGAAAGTGTCCATGGAGATTTCGAGATTTCATATCACTTCGCAAGCTGTGTAAACTAAGAGTTTCTCTTAAATAGTGTGTAACTTTTTTATTGTACATTTCCGAATTATTTGAAAGTGCAGGACACTGTCATAAGAACTGTTGCGGGTATGATAGGTAGAAACAAAAGCAAATTAGTGGCGCAAAAGCAAAAGCAAAATGGCGCAAAGTGGCGCAATTAGCAAAAGTGCGCGCTGTGCGGCGAGAAGCACCCCACGGCCAGCAAGGAATGCAAGAGCAGCTACCAGGTCCCGTACGTGGTACGCAAGCGAAGAATCGAGAACAAGCAGGCAGCCTTTGCTACCAAGAAACTTAGAGAAAAAGCGACGAGTCTCTTAAGGCAGAACGGCGCAGGTGCGGCGCAGCAACCAGAGGGACAGCGCAAGCCCAGAGGACGCTCCAGATCCAGAGGGAGCTCGGGATCCCGATCGGCCAGCAGAGGTCGCCAGAGCCGCTCGTGCACACCCGGGAGCCGGGGCCGCTCCACCACGGGGGAGCGCTTCGCACCCGCGGCCGGAGCTAACAGCTGGGCCCAGCGAGTCAAGGCGACATCGGGATGCCAGGCCTCCGCAACGGCAGAGACGCTGCCCACTAACTGCGGGACACTGAGGACCGAATCTCAGGTGAGCTTGCAAGCGCGGCCACAGAATAATGTACACAAAGACATCTTAGAGAGAATCAAAGCACTCGAGCACGAAAACGCTCAACTCAGACGCACAATGACAGAACTGGCTACCGAGAATAGATTGCTTAAAACGCAAATCAGCACACCAAATGCACAGACACAGGACATGTACATGGACACTTCACCCAGTCCGAATCCCTCCAGCGTAGCGGAATCAGAAACGACTAGTCAAACCCCACCCGTGGGCACACCAGCCACCAAGAAACGCAAGGCGAAGACCACGGAATGCGACACGCCTGCCATGGACATAGACGGTAAATTGGACAAGATCCTTAGTACCCTAGGTCAACTGCAATTCGATGTCTAGCCACTAAAGGAGGGGCAGGACTGACCATTAGAGACGGTCGACGACCTAACGAGCAGGGCAGAAGTGATGAAGGGCTTCGGCACCAGGATCGACGGCCTCGAGAGAACCGTCTTTACTCACTCCAGGGCACCGGTCAACTACCCGGCCTCCCCGATGGTCAGAAGGAACACTGCTACAAGCGATATCGTCACACCCAAAAGGGCGGTAAAGTCCGCAAGCAAAGTAGAAAGCAAAAATGGAGAAGGCAAATAAGCGAGAACCAGCCGAAAGCCCCCAAGCGCAAGTTAGCAATCAAGGCAAGCTTATAATCTGGCAGTAGAATTGTCGCGGGTTCCGCAACAAGAAATCGGTCCTGCAGCAACACATCAGACACACTACAGACAAGCTGGACATTTTACTCATTCCAGAGACCAACACCGACACACCCACACTTCCAGGATATGAAACAATTGCCGTTCCACCCAAAAAAGCATGCAGCGGCGTAGCGACGTTTGTCAGTAACAGGCTCGCGTGGGCCGAAATTGACCGAAGTAATCTTCACAGCAAATGCGAGCACTTGTTGATCGAAGTCTGTCCGAAAGGCAAGAAGGCCAAGCGCATACTAGTACTCAACACGTACAGCAGCCCGAGCCACAGAACGCAAAGTTTCAGAAGACTGCTGAAGAAGGTCATGGACAAAGCTGGGGACAACCCGCTCATTATTGCCGGAGATTTCAACGTCCCAAACTCGTCCCAAACTCGTCCCAAAGCACAAATCTTGCCACCAATGCGGAAGAGGGGCCTCAACCCCAACAGGATGGGCAACTCGGTCTCGAAGGACACCACCCCAGACCTCACGTTCGTTCTCTACACCGAGGGGGCCACCTGGCATAATACCGGCGACGACCTCGGCAGCGACCATTACATTGTGGAAACGCGACCAAAGAAATAGAAACAGATGTCCAGACAATCGGGATGGACGCTTAGCTCGCTCGCATGCTGGAAGCGAAAAGATCCATACTGCAGAGATGGCGTATCCTGAGACTCAATAGAAGACTTAGGAAAAAGATCGCATTACTGAACAAGGACATTGAGCGCCACTGTGTGGTACTCTCCAACCAACAATGGGACGAAGTATGTGCAAGAGCCGATGGCAGCATGACATGGGAAAAACTTGGAACCTGCTCAAACACCTTCTTAACAAAGGTCAAACCAGGAGTTCCCACACCAAGGCGGCTGACAAGATAGCGAAACGTGAACTCAAAAACTCCAACGAGCAGGAATTTATCGCAAGACTTGCCGAAAGATACAGGTCACTCTCGAGCTGCCACGAAAACGAGGACGATGCACCCGGTTCCCCGTACACGGGGGCGGACAACCCCGACTTCGATTAACCCTTCACCCTGGAAGAAATCAGGAACTAGATTCCACTCATACGTCAAGTCATTCTTGGATAACAGGACGGCTACGCTCCGATTTGCCGACCTCTCCACGGAGACTCTCTCGCTGGGGAGCAGGGGCACCCCCCTAGGCTTGGTCATCTCCCCTATGCTTTTCAACCTTGCCATGGCGGGATTTGCTGAGAAACTCAGACAGATCCACGGGCTCGAGCACACCATATACGCAAATGACATCACCATGTGGGTATCGAAAGAAACCCCGGGCACGGTGCAGGACAACTTGCAAGAAGCAGTGAACGCCATAGAAGAATTTCTAATTCCCACAGTATTCAGATACTTGCCTACCAAGTCGGAGCTGCTCTTACGCAGATCCACACAGAAGGGCCGCAGGCCATACTCGTCAGACTTCGATTATAATCAGGATATTACCGTACAAACCACTTCGGGACACGCCATACCGTGCGTAGACAAAATCAGAGTCCTGAGTATGATCGTAGAGACTAAAGACGTCAATGCCTCTACGGTTCAGAAGCTCATCAACAAAACCAACAACGCTATTGGGCTCATCAGAAGAATTTCCAATAGACACAGGGGCCTCAAGGAACATAATCTCATCAAACTCATACACGCGTTCGTCACCTGTCACTTCACATACGTTGCGGCAATGCTCAATTGGTCAAGATCCGAAAGAGACAAACCTAATGCCCAAATCAGGAAGGTCACCAAGTAAGCCCTCGGCATTCCAACCAGCACCAGCAACGAGAAGCTGGGGCACCTGGGCATGCACAACACCCTGGAAGAAATTGCCGAAGCCAAGCAGCGCGCCCAGCTTGCTAGAATTTCGACGATGCCTCCGGGGCATACGATCCTAGGTAAGCTAGGCTTTGCTCAAGGAAACATAGAAAAAGACTTTGCGGACTTCCCACGGGACATCCGCGCCAAGATCACGGTCTGGCCTATACCCAGAAACGTACGCCCCGAAAACAACAGGGGCAGACGACAAGCGAGAGGGTAATTCCTCCTTAACCAAGCCTTGGTGAACAGCGAACGCTCAGCTTTTGCGGACGCGGTGGCATACGCGGGAAACAAAGCTTTCGCAGTGGCAGTTGTGGACAGCCGCGGATCCACAAGACATGCAGCCACGGTATACTTGCAAGGAAGCCTGAACACGTCGAACAGGTTCAAATCGCTGTTGCGCTCACCGACGACAACCTTTCTCATATATACAGCGACTCCATAGCCGCTATGAGAGCTTTCCAAATGGGCACGGTCTGCACAGGCTCTCATAAAGAAAGAGATTAAGAACCACGTCATATACTGGTTCCCGGCAAACTTAGGACGAAAGATCGGCGACGTCCCCAAACCTAGCGAGGCGGCACACGAGGCTGCGCGCGCGCTTACAGACCGCGCTGCTTCACCCGACTACTCGGAGAACAAAGACACCCCCACTATATACAATAAAATCACTAAACACTACAACCTACAACGTAAAGATTATAGCACGCCATAGCGCACGCTCACTAGAGCTCAAGCGGTCACACTCAGAATGCTACAGACACATACCCCATGCAAAACAGACTACACCACTACATGCCTAAGCTCTACGACAAGTCTTATTGCACCATTCGCAATACATCCCTTAACGTCTATCATTTACGCTGGCCGTGCTCGCAAGCTCACATAAACTCCGAACCGGACAAGCGCAAGTTTGAAAAAATAATCCGGAGCGAAGAACACGCTACCCAACTCGGGGCCGTCCAGCAGGTCCACGACGCTGCCAGGAAACTGAACCTCCCGGTTCCGTCGTGGGAGACGCCCACTCCATGAGAGCCCAAAGCTCTCGTGGCCTGCAGGACCTTGAATAAAGTTGATTTCCTTCCTTCTTTCACAAGCGTATTCAAATAACTTCACCCAAGTAGTTGCCGACATGAACATCCCATCGAACATGTCCCATTTCACTCATTCAACTTTGGGACCAGAGCTAGCACGTAGTTTCTGTTAGCACAGCAAGCAATTGTCCATGTTGCTAAATTTGATACGCCTGCACCTTCAACATCTGCTCCATAAGTACAGCAATGTCCTGATTATCGTCATTGCGAAAGGGCTTGCTACTTCATAACTGCCTGAAGTGCTTTTCATAGTGGTTCGTTTTGTTATTGATCTTCCATATAGCTCGGCTGATATGATCCACCTCGTTGACTTTAGCCTTACCTGCGATGAGCTGGAGCAGACTCGGTAACATCGCTGTCTCCTGGACTTGTTTTTCATCTTCCGCTTGGTATGACGTGAGGTACGCTTGTCCCACCGTAGTAGTACCAACTCGTACTTCTATCCACATCCTGTCGAGCTGTGCCAAATGTAAAGGATCCAATACTGACAAACTGACGATGATGATGATGATGATGATGATATCCTTGATGAGTTTGGCGCTTACCCACTCACAGGGATTGGCCAAGAGTCGGGCAGACTTTGCTTATGTGTTCAGAAAATGGAGGTAAAAATCTATAATTTTGTTACATCAATCTAAGCGAGGAAAAATGAAAACGGTTCAGTAGACTGTCATGCTATGAAGAGGAAAAAAAATTATCTATACTATATAAAAGAGGCAATAGAGCAGGAATGAAAAGAATAATACGGTCCTCAATGAAATCGGTTTGATTCAATAATAAATTTTTCTAAGGCGAAGCACACATTCCTGTGTGAGTGCCCAAGCACAGACGCTCCGAAAGACAGCAGTAACGGAGCGTTCAATGGCAGGCCGAGCTGTCGCACTGTAATTTTTAATGTCATTTTCCTCATGGAGGAGGAACGCCGGCATTCCAGTAAGCAGTGCTCAATCGTCTCTAATGCGTTGCAAAAATGGCACAATGGGGATGTTGCCAGACCAGATCGGTGCATGTAAAAATTTAGTGATGGGACTCGACAACGTAGTCTCGTTAATGTGACTTTCGTTTGTCGTGTTTTGCAAAACTTCCTGCTCCAAGGGAATTGTAAGTGGTGTAGTTCCAAGGATGATTTAAGGTTTTATTGTGAATTTAAAGGGATGTATCTTCTGAACCTGACGGACGTGATAAAACCCATCATTGGCAGAAGGGGAAGCACCGGGCCGCTGATAGAAGCCTTGGCCAAGCTGTCTGCCACCTCATTCATAAATATGCCTTTGTGCCAAGGTACTCATATTGATCGTAAACTTCTCAAATGACTTGGAGCCAGTGAGTACAACGTTTTCAATATGTGTGACTCGCCGGGAGCAGTAAGTTAGGTGCACAGCGACAAAGAATCTGTGATTATTACCGCTGTTGTCCTGGAAGATTGTAGCTTTTGTAAAGCTAGGACATCAGCTAGGAATTCCGCTAGGTATATAGGAGTGAAGTCGGGAAGCTGAATAGAAAAAGACTAGTCCAATGATGAAAAAATTCCAACTCCTGCCTTTTCCTCACTCTGCGAACCATTTGTTGCTATAATTACGTTAGTATGGAGTTGATTCAAGTGATCCTGGAGAAAGCTGTTAAGAATATGCGAGGGAAGCTGCTTTGCATTATTTGGGTATAGGTCATCATAAGTAATAACTAGTGAATTTGAGACGCTGTTTTCCGTGATTACATCATTTATATTTACGTATAACGGATTCAATAATGATTGTGATACAAGGACTTGTGGCGTGTGAAACAGTGGCCATCTGACTCCAAAAAATTGGGCTCGTTGTATGATGAAAATGGACTGGGATCTTCTTAGTGGGGATTCATAGAGCCTTATAAATGTTTGAACGGTGAGTATTTTAAATCTCATTTCAAGGGAAGGTAATTGTGATTTCTTGTAGAGCACAGCGTTTTCTACAAACTTTAGTAGCCCCAGACATAAGCGATGCGCTTCCCGTTCCAGCAAAACTAGTGGGCGTAGCTTCGAAGCCGCGGCGCCGGAGAATAACACACAGCCGAATTCTAGTATAGGTCGGATATACATGCGGTAAATCATTATGAGTGTGTCTCTGCGCATGCCCCATCGATAATTGCTTATCCTTCGTAATATCCCCATAGCACGAGAAGCTTTTGAAGTTATATGTTCAATATGCTGACGCGAATCAAGGTTTCCATCATAAATAATTCCAAGGTACTTGACCTATTCCACTTGTGGGATAGTGGAATGACGGTATGAAAGGGATATAGTAATTGGGTCATGTAGGGGAAAGACAAGAACAGCACTGTTATTTACATTTAAAGACAAGCGAATACTGTCCAGCAATGCTTCTAGCTCGCATAAGTATTCCTGTAAGCATTCGTACAGTGACTGAATATCACTTGCTGAAGCAAAAAACGCTATATCATCAGCGTAAACGTACGTGCTTACATTCTGATGATAAGGAATGGAGCTGAGTAGGATGTTAAACAGCGGGGACAAAACTGTGCCTTGAGGAACCCCGCGCGTTTGTCTGAATTTTCCCGATGAAATTCTACTTTGTGCTCAGTAAAACTCCCTGCCCTGCAAGAACTCTGCAGTCCACATCACGAAGTAGTCTGGCATTCCAATATCCTGCATCCTCTTTATTATTAAAGGGTATTCCACACTATCATATGCTTTAGAAATGTCTAATATAACTAGGGCAGCATATTGTTTTTGGTAACGAGCCAACTGAATTCGGCTTTCTAGGTCGATATGTGCGCACCAAATAGACTTACCTGGTCTGAATCCAATTTGGCAGGGGCTGAATAATTCTCTGGTGGTCGCAAACTTAACCATACGTGCGTTTAATAATCTTTCTATTAATTTTACAAAATTTGATGTTAGAGAAATAGGCCGAATATTGTCTAGTACATAACCTTTGGTTTCATCTTTCAGCAGAGGAATCACCTTCGCAATTCTCCACAGAGGTAGGAACCATGCATATTGTACTGAGTAACTTACGGCATCTAACAAGCCGTTAGGAGCGACTTCAAAGAGAAGTTTAATCATCTTGGTTGTGAGTCCATCGGGACCTAGGGCTGCAGCTGGTAAACAAGAAACGGCTTGGGACAATTCTGCCATGGAAAACTCTACAAAATCTTCTGAAGTGCCCTGTCCGTGAGGAGAGAAGGGAAGAGAGGTAGCGAAACGGGTCTCTAACCCTTGCGCGATTACATTTAGAGAGTCAGCTTTTTCACTTGTGGCTAAAACTACCGACTCCCAGTTCAAGGGGCGTGGAATCATTTTTTGGGATCTTAAAAACCGAATTAATGCATGCTTATTATTTGCTTTTGAAAGCAATTCGAAATGTCGGACATTGTAATCGTCTTTTGCCTTACACACCGTTCTTTTAAATGTTCCATCAAGAAATTTATAGTTGCTCCAGCTTTTCGGAGATTGGTTAAGCATGAGTTGTTTCCACGCAGCCTTACGTCGCTTGTAGTCCCGCGAGCAATCTTCATTCCACCAATTTGTAGAAGCAGTATTTTTGCGTGCCTTTAACTGGAACTCTGATCTTTTGCGTGAAGTATCAATGATTGAGCAAATATCCTCAGCTTTCAATGCAGAATTTTCTATTGATTTGAAAATGGTCTGCAAGCATTTTTAAATGTACGGTAATCCACAAAAGAGTGGATTCGAGCCTCCACTGTGGACTGCGGGCCTACAACTTCAAACACAACAGGAAAGTGATGGCTGGTTGTCCCGACATTCACCGTTCCCCATGCGGATGTGGGAAGACCTGGACCTGATAATGCAAGATCCAGCACAGATCTCAACTGTCCGCGAAGAAACGTAACTGATCCCGAATTTTGACACGAAAAGGTATTTGTGATTGCCCAGTCCCATAGACGCTTTCCGCACAGGTCTGTCCTGGATCCCCATGATACATGATGAGAGTTAAAGTCACCTGCCAAAACTATATCTTTACCGCATTTTGCCATAACCGAGTCTAGTAGATGTGTATCCTGCACACCCGAGGGAAAGTGTATATTGACTAACGAGAAAGGCCTACTGCAAGGGAGAGCAATTTTTACTGCTAGAATTTCACATTCTGGAGACATCAGCTGGAATGATATATTTACCCTATGGCAAAACTTGCTTGACACCATAATTAACAGCCACCACCTCTAGATGGGCGATCTTGGCGAAAAGACCTAAAATTGCGCAGAGGAAATTGTTTTTCACGGGATAACCAGGTTTCTTGCAGTAAAATTACACCTGGAGAAATTTGAGAAGGTAGAACGTTTAAATCAGTAGAAGCAGCGAATACTGATCTGTAGTTCCACTGCAACAACCTCATCTACCTTCCAGTGATGAGAGCACCGCAGAGGTCACAGCCTCCTCCAATATATTACCTTTCGGGTTGACTTCAGGGAGGATTTTCTTGGATTTACTAGCTGAGTGTGAAGCGGTAGCCTCAAGGGGAGAACAGGTCCTTTTAATTGCCCTCACGTCAACTTCCATGTTGGAGGTATCTTGATAATCAGAGTTGTCTGGGCTATTAGTTGCCTTGGTTGAGGAACCTAGAACACGCCTGACTTGCTCTATATGGGTTGCGGACGCAATTGCCGCATTTTACTGAGAGTCGGTTAGACAAGCATTCATGTCAGAGCATGATGACAGAGAAGTAGTACTCGGTAATAATTTTTCTAACTTTGAGGATACCAGTCCATTAAAGCATTCTGTGACGCTTTCTACTATGCGCTCCGTAATTTTAGCCGTACACTTTTCAATAGCTTGTGCGATTACCTTTGACAGTCTTCCATCAACGACAGCTTGGGGTCGTGCTGTCACACTCGCATAACCATGGGCTCTTTCTTTTACCGCCGCAATTGCCTCTTGGCATGACAAGCGCCTTTTGTCCATAACTTCTATTATTTGGACTTCTTGAGTTCTAGCAGGGCAGTTTGAGCAATCAGCTTTGTGGGCTCCACCGCAGAGGCAGCAAGAGTCCGACTCGGCCGAGCAATTACTAGCGGAATGGCTCCCGCCGCAGACGCAACAACGAAGGCTAGATTTGCAACCACCCATGTTGTGACCATAGCGCCAACAATTGCGACATTGTAACGGACGCGAGGCAAGCGGATCCACTCTGAATATTAGAGGTCAGACTTTTATCTCAGTAGGGCAAGACGTACCTGCAAACGTGGCAATTGCTGACTCAGTAGGGACACGCGTATTGTCCACCATTCTGTTGCACCAGTAAACAGCAATTACTCCAGCCGATGAGAGCTTTTCTAGGGTCTCTGCCGGACTTAAAGAGGAGTCTACACCTCGAACTATTCCTTTAGTGCAGGCAAGATGTGGGGGAATGAAGGCAATCACTTGCATCGATCCAAATGATCAGCACTTAAGTAAGTCGTACACACACGCCTGGTCTGGCGAACGGCAAACAATCACACCTCTGCCAAACTGTCGCACATCCGTGATGTGCAAGTAGTGATGCGCTGCCGCCTGAAGTTCCACCAGCACTGCCTTCGGGTTGTTGAGCCGGATGGCTGCTCCATGCAAAGGCACCAGCGCCACAGGAATGCTGCTCACCCCACTACGAAAGAAAGCTTCAAGAGGCCTTTGATCAGGTGGTAGCGAGGCCGACCAAGGCGGAGATCGCCCCATGCCGTCCCCTGGAGAATTTTTTCGACATATATGGCACTATATCCGTATCAGACAATATAAATTTATCTTAAAACCCTGCTTGGTATCGACAAAACTGACGAAATCCGCCCGACACTTAGCCAAAACACCGATAGCTCACTGTTGCGATCCGAACACCAGCGCGCCGGGCATTACAAACCAGAACCCATAAAGCGTTTGCATGACGTTACATTTTAATTGTGGAATTTTGCGTTTTGTTTCCCTTCTTCAACGAATGGTCTTTTAAGGATCTTGTTGTTTGAAAGTAAAAATATATATAATAAGGCTGAAATTACTCTGCTTTTTATTTCTTGAAAATTGGCGTAAATAGTAATTTTTACAAGATCATATAAATCCAGCTATTGACACCTAGCTTTTATAAAGTAAAATATATAACCTTATAACAGTACGTCAATCTTACTATGACGAGTCAATATCTTAGCAAGTTCTCGTTGTTGAGGGCTGTGCCTTATGTGAAAGGCAAGTTTATCTACTCATCTGAAGTTGTGTATATCATTTCTTTATATCATTTGTTCAAAGTACAAAATTTTTATGGGCGCACTGTTCGCTTCTAGAGTTAAAAAGACACTATGAGATCTTGCTCAACAGTAGGCGTTACAAGGTTTTGACATGACGTCAGCAGTACAGTATGTTGTGCTTTGCAGTGTTACTCCGTACAAGTACTTTATATGAATACACAAAACCTAATTCCTCCTTTGCCTGTTGTTTGTAAGTCATGGAGCAAAAAAAAAAATAATCTCAGCCTGCGCTGACTGCTTTTAATATACCTCCTATTAAAATAATTTCTAAAAATCTGCGATAAGAATTATCTACCTTGGTTTTGCTTCTACAGCTGACATTCTTATTGATACATACATATTCCCTGTTTCTTGTGGACGATGCGCGCGGGCGCCCCGACGAAGATGAAGAACGCTCTCTGGCTATCTAGCTGTCGGCTGAACTGGCCAGCGCTGCAGTTATCCCTTGCAAATATACTTTGCAAATAGTCTCCAGTTCTTAATCCTTCGTGCGCGTAATATTTTGGTGGAGGGAACCATTCTCCGTTCTCGCCACGGAGCTCCGCAGCAGACGCACCGTCCTGCTTTCCGCTATGGGTCCCGGTGACGACACCTCGAGTGCTTCTACTCCTGCAACCCCGTAAACAACATAGGTTACGGTTACCAATCCCCACGATCCTGGTATATTCTCTGGCCATGATAAGGTCGACGTTGAGGACAGGCTCAGCCTGTATGAGCGTGTTAGCCGAAACAACCGCTGGGACCATACCATTAGGAAAGCGAATGTCCTATTCTTCTTGGGCGGAACTCCTCGCGTCTGCTTCCAGATACACGAGGACCAGATCTCTAGCTGGAATGCTTTCAAGGAGAAGCTCAGCGACCTCTTTGGGCAACCCACAGGTCGGCAGCTGGCTGATAGAAAGGAGCTTGCTACCCGACTTCAGTCTTCTACTGAATCGTTTGTCTCGTAAATTCAAGACGTGCTCGCTCCTTGCCGGAAAGTCGATGAGCAAATGCCCGAGGTTGACAAAGTCGGCCACGTACTCACAGGGATCGCGGACGACGCGGTCAACTGGTTGGTCTTCAACAATGTGTCCACCATCGACGTCATTGTAAAGGAATGCCACCGCTTTGAGCTCGCCAAAAGCCACCGCGTCATTTCCAGTTCTCGCGGCTCCCTAACAAGGCTGCGACATCATCTTGCGCAAACCTTAACGCTTCACCACCCTTAAATGAGCCCGTCACATGTTTCGTTGGCCGCGAGCTCGAGGCTGCAAGTCCTGTGCCGTTCCATCCACGCCCACTCAACCCCAACTATGACCAACCAGCCCCAGCGATCTGTCTCATTCAGGCAGCTGTGCGGCACGAATTTGCAAACGAAGGTTTTCCTGCTGCCTGCTCCATCTTCCGACCTGACGCCCGACCGGTGCCGACAGCTACGCCTCACAGCGATCTGTATCCCCCTCCCAGATACCGCAACCCTACCGAGTTGACAACTATGAACGACAAGCCCGTTTGCTTCCGTTGCCTCCGCATAGGCCACGGCGCTCGCCGCTGCCGCACTTCCTTGACGTCGCCATATTCGAGCTCCTTTCCCCGGTCTCCTCACCCATATGCCAACCCCCGCCGTTACTCGCCTCGCCGTATGCCTCCTAACTCTGAGGAATCCGTCGATGACAGTCGTCCTGCTGGCTCGCCGTGACCTCAGCGCCATCACCTTCTGCTGCCCCAGCCACACCGCTATTTGTCGCTGACCAATTATGGACCCTCCCGGACGGAAAACTAGACCATGCAGCGCCTGGAGGGTAGTGCCGCATTATATTCATCTTGTCAAAATTCTCCATTGGCGCTCCCAACGAAGAAGAACTTACTTGACGTTCACATCGACGGGTGTCCCTTTAACGGCGTTAATAGATACTGGAGCCCAGGTGTCCATAATGAGTTGTAACCTCTTTCGTCGACTAAGGAAGGTTCTGACGCCTGCTACTACACGAGCCGTACGCGTGGCCTATGGCAGCGTTGTTGACGTCACTAGAATGTGTACTTCCCGTATAAGTACCGCCGACCGCCACGTTCCTGTTCTTTTTACAGTTCTGACCAATTGTCCCGATGACCTTATCCTCGGACTCGGCTTTCTTACGGCGCATTCAGCTTTGATCGACTTTTCTGCCGGTACCCTTTGCCCGAACTTCCTCTACTCGCGCATATTCGTGCCGAACTGCCCAACAGCTTTAGTGCGATGGCCTTCGTCCGCATGCCGCCTTAAGTCTTGACTTTCGTCCATTTGCTATCATCGTTTCCTGTGCCCGATGCTGATTATGTCGCCACGCCTGTTCCTGATGTCCTTCTGATGCGCAATATCACTGTCCCACGCAGTCATCACCGTCGCCGATAAGCGTACGTGCCTCTTCATCGTCAATTTTGGCCTGACAAAGGAGGTTCTACCCCAAGGCATATCGGTTGCAACGACGCTGCGTGGTATAAGAGATGACCACGTCACGGCGATTGCCCTAGACGTCTGCTCAGATTCATCACTATGTCCACAGGCTGGTATTTAGCCTGATGCAACATTTCGTCCCACGATTGCTGCTGACCTATTGTCTGAACAAGCAGCAGCTCTGTATCAGCTTTTTGTTTTACCTACCACGACAACTTCTACCTCAACAATCGCCAATTGAGCCAGACTTCAATTGTTAAGCATCACATAAATACTGGTGACGCCAGTGCTATTCATCGCCCGCCCTACGGAGTTTCTTCTCCAGAGTATAAGATTATTCAAGATGAAGTGAACAAGATGGTCGCTAAAGGCATTGTTGAACCTTCCTCGAGCCATTGGGCTGGCCCGTGGTGCTTGTTAAAAAGAAAGATGATAGATTGCCTTTCTGCGTGAAATATTGTCATATAAACCACATTACCAAGAAAGACGTCTACTTCTTGCCTCGCATTGACGATGCCTTCAATTGTCTCCATGGTGCCAACTACTTCTTATCAATAGACCTTCGGTCTGGTTATTGGCCAATTTCTGTGGATGAAAAGGACCAAGAGAAGACCGCAGTCCTCACCCTTGATGGTCTATATCAATTCAAACTTATGCCATTCGGCCTATGCAACGCCCAAGCAACGTTCGAACGTATTATCGATTCATTGCTTCAATGGTTCAAATGGTCAACATGCCTCAGCTACCTAGACGACGTTCTCGTATTTTCGCCTACATTTTAGGCACACCTTCAGCGTTTATCAGCTGTTCTTCAAGTCTTCCACGAGGCTGGGCTCCAACTAATTTTATCAAGTATCACTTTGGTGGTCGGCAGCTTACAGTGCTGGGCCACCTCATCGACGCCTCCGGTATTCAACGAGACCCGGAGAAAATTCGTGCTGTCGCGTCTTTTTCTGTACCTCAGTCTGTCAAAGACGTCCGAAGTTTTGTAAGACTCTGCTTCCTACTTCTGACGCTTCGTTATAGACTTCGCAGTGGATGCCCGACCACTTACTGCTCTACGGAAGAAGGAGGTGGAGTTTACGTGGGGCCCCGCTCAAAGTGCTGCGTTAGCCCACCTCATCAACATTCTGACCAAGGCACGTATACTGGCCCACATTGACCCGTCCTCTCCTATAGAACTGCGTACCGATACCAGTGGTCACGGTATCGGAACCGTCTTAGGCCAGCGCCAACAGGGTCCAGATCGTGTTGGCGCCCACGCTAGCCGCCCCTTTACAGAAGCGGAGCGCCACTATTCGATCACAGATCGTGAATTCCTGGCTCTCGTCTTGGTGGTTTCCAAATTCCGCCCGCACTTGTATGGCACGCACTTCTCTGTAATCACGGACCACCGCGCGCTCTGCTGGCTTTCCTCAGTCAAGGATCCTACCGGCCAGCTTGGTCGCTGCGCTCTGAGGCTGCAAGAATATTCCTATGCACTAGTTTACAAGTCGCGCCGATTACTCCAAGACGCAGACTGTTTATCCCGCTATCCAGTCGACGAACCACCCGCCGACCCTGACTCCGATGCCGACGCTTACGTTTTCTCCGTTTCTCAGCTGCTACACGTTGCCAACGAGCAACGCCGTGATACCACCTTGCATGCCATCATTGATGGCTTGGAATCTTCGCCTTCTGATTCGTCCCTTCACCTGTTTGTTCTCAGGGATGGTGTATTACACCACCACAATCTACACCCTCACGGCCCTTCCCTACTTTTCGTCATTCCCAAGCACCTCCGGTCAGCTGTCCTCCAAGAACTTCACCATTTACCAACGGCAGATCACCTTGGTGTCTCTAGCATCTACGACCGGATTTGATAACGCTTCTTTTGGGCAGTCCTTGCCCGCTCCGTCCGGAAGTACGTGTCAATGTGTTAGAAATGCCAGCCCCGGAAAACACTATCGACAGTCCCTGCCGGCTGCCTTTAACCTCTCGGCATTTCTTCCGAACCGTTCTTTTCCGTTGGCTTGGACTCACTTGTCCCTTTCCCTTTATGCACGTCTGGCAACAAATGATTCGTTGTGGCAACAAATTACGCCACGCGCCACGCCATCGCCAGAGCATTTCCAACAAGCTGCGGCACAGATGTCGCCAATTTTCTTTTACGCGACGTGATTCCGCAGCATGATTCTCCACACGAACAACTCACTGACCGTGGTAGGACATTTCTTTCTAAAGTCATCGCCGACATCCTGCAGTCCTACTCAACCAATCACAAGCTGACTACGTCTTACCATCCCCAGATTAATGGCCTCACTAAGGGTCTGAATCGCACCCTAACAGACATGCTTGCAAAGCATGTCTCGTCCCACCATACATCGGGACCTTGCCCTACCTTATGTAACTTTTGCATATAATTCTTCGCGTCACGACACTGCCGGTTATTCCCCGTTCTTTCTGTTGTTCGGACGGGCACCAACACTGCCACTGGACGCATTCCTTCCATCCGCCGCAGCAGATACCAGCGAGTATGCACTTGACGCCATCACAAGAGCAGCCCAAGCACATGAAATTGCCCGCGCTCGTCTCCTGACCTCCCAAGAGAAGCAACGTCGTTTCTACGATCGGCAACACAGAGACGTCCACTTTTCGCCTGGATCTCTTCTACTACTGTGGTCCCCGACCCGTCACGTTCGCCTGTCAGAAAAACTTCTGTCTCGGTACACAGCCCTATATCGAGTGCGGCGTGTCGCGACTGCTGTTACGTACGAAATTGCCCCAGCCGGCACCACTGCCTCATATGCCCCGAATTCTACTGAGGTTGTGCGTGTCGCACGCCTCAAACCATATTACTCTAATGTTCTGACCGATATTTAGACGCACCACGACGGGGCTTCTGCCGCCGGGGGTAAGGATGCATGCATTTGCGTGTTTCTTGTGGCCGATGTACGCGGGCGCCCCGACGAAGACGGCGAACGCTATCTGCCTCTCGAGCTGTTGGCTGACCTGGCCAGCGCTGAAGTTATCCTTTGTAAATATACTTTGTAAATAGTCTCCAATTCTCAATCCTTCGTTGATAGCCACTTCTCTCGAAAGATGTGCACCGTGACCCAATACATATGCGAAATAAATAGCTGGTGTTGAAACAGTTTTCCTAAAGCTGCAATACCTTTTATAATGTGCACAATAAGTGAAATATAAAGATTTCAATAAACAACAGACGGCATTGAAGGCAACAGCAGACTTGTATCTCGTCATTGGACGCGTATACAAATGACTTCTGGTACCCTGCCTGGGCTGATGCAGCAACCTCCCCCATACTTCACAGAAAAATTGGAAGGTCTCCTAACTTCACAAGTGACTGATTCACACAGGCTTGAAAATATGACTAGCAAATCTGATGAAATCATTCTTAAATTTAATTAAACAGTACTCTAGAAATGAAGGGATAGTGGTAACATGGCATGTGGCTCACACATGGTTGTGTTATATACCTGTCACACTGGGCGTTTTAATAAACGAGAAGAGAGGGGCTTGACCGAGGGGCCCGATTTTTATTAGTCATATCATAAGAAGCCAACATCATCATCATCATCATCATCAGCCTGGTTACGCCCACTGCAGGGCAAAGGCCTCTCCCATACTTCTCCAACTGCCCCGGTCATGTACTAATTGTGGCCATGTTGACCCTCCAAACTTCCTAATCTCATCTGCCCACCTAACTTTCTGTCGCCCCCTGCTACGCTTCCCTACCCTCGGAATCCACTTCGTAACCCTTAATGACCATCGGTTATCTTCCCTCCTCATTACATGTCCTGCCCATGCCCAAATTGTTTTTCTTGATTTCAACTAAGATGTCATTAACGCGCGTTTGTGCCCTCACCCAATCTGCTCTTTTCTTATCCCTTAATGTTACTCCTATCATTCTTCTTTCCATAGCTCGTTGCGTCGTCCTCAATTTAAGTAAAACCCTTTTCATAAGCCTCCAGGTTTCGACCCCGTACGTGGGTACTGGTAGCACACAGCTGTTATATACTTTTCTCTTGAGGGATAATGGCAACCTGCTGTTCATGATCTGCGAATGCCTGCCAAACGCACCCTAGCCCATTCTTATTCTTCTGATTATTTCACTCTCATGATCTGAAGAAGCCAACAAATGTCATTCGAATCGAATGGCATTAGCATCGAATGACATTATTCGGTTGCTACACAGCGATATTTTATGTCATTGGAACCAAAGGACTTCCGCAATCAAATAAATTCGAGAACTCATTGTGCTTGGCACTCTAGGCGAATTTATACCCTCTAAACCAGAGACGGGGCTAAATACGACGTTGAGCGTTCATAATTTGAGAAGCATTCATGTTAAGAGGTAAATAATTTTGCACTGGTTAAGGCATGTGTTATTTTAGCTAGAAAGAAGCTATACGGCATGCTTTCACAAAATATTTTTTACTCTCCACTTGACTGGCGTCTGGCGGTTGTCGCCTTTACTAGTTAGTCATACTGTAAACAATCGTGCGCCTGTATGCACGTGTTTTCGACGTCCCGAACGGCATCTGCGTCTATTTGAAAATTGAGCCTCTCTTTCTAATTAGTATGCTTTGTTGGCAATGCAAAGCACACATTAGCTAACCGCTTCACCTACCGCAACGGAGCGTCGTCGTTAAGCGCTGCCTTGCTAGTCATATTGTTTGCCTTCAATTTATCGACTCAGACTACTAAGCTGGCCAAGCCTTGTTTTGGCTTGTAGTGATGGCAAATTCCGGCTTTAGAAGTTTTATATGCGAGTTGTTTCAGTGAAGCGATGCCCCATATTTATATTGAAGTAAATAGGTTTGCTTTTGAGGCAGTCTGCACGTGCTTTTGTCTACTTTTCTCACAAATTTCTTTTGCAATGATTGTCATTGCTATCATGACCGAACGACATCAATTTTTCCTGTATAGCACTATCACAGGTCGAATGGCATTCGTTGCACAGAATGTAATTTGGATCTAATGACATAATATGTGCAGTCTGACAGGGGTAATAGATATGGTACAGCAGCTTATATTTTGAAGGAGTTTTGGTAGGTTAGCGTGTTCCATAAGGTAGGATGAACCCATACGTACTGGCCCACCTGTCACACCTGTAAAGGTGATGTCAATAAAGTGTAGCCTTAATTTTATGTTTAGTAAGATTAGGTCAGGTTATCTTGGCATAAGTTTATACAAATTTCATTCAGCATAGCATATATAACTTCGGTACCGTGAGCTACAAGGTTACAGTATTTTTCATCTCCGGTTATAGTTACATGATTATGCGAGTTAAATATGTTGGCTTGATATATTTACGTCAAGACCAGACGTCGCCTGAAGGCGATTTTTCTTGGTGCATTGGTTCCGCTACCGCGCTTGACGACCACATCAACCTTTAAAAGTAGCGAGTTCCGAAACGGCCTGGCGTTTCCAGAGTGGCCCGCCCGTCTCTAAGGCACGTCGTTAAATAATCTAGTCTCAACATCCGCGATGCAAGTTGACTCGTATATAGGCGGGCAGCACTGCCATCGTGAGTGGCGGTGGTTTCCCTGGCTTGCGTGCGTGTTTGCTCATCGCTGCCAACGATTTCAAGAAAAGCAGCCGCAGTTTCACTTTGACACTCAAAATTGTACAGAGGTTAAATGTCCTGACGAATATAGGTTCTGAGCCAAGAGTCTTCCAGCGATATCAGCGGCCGCAAGGGGAGCCTAAATAAACTGCACTGGGTTGCGGAAAGTTTAACTATCGCGTTGATATATCTTTAGTATCATCGTTTGTGTAAAAGGAAGGAGCGCTGAGAATAGACGTTTGTTGGTTTGTTTGTTTGTTTGTTTGTTTGTTTGTTTGTTTGTTTGTTTGTTTGTTTGTTTGTTTGTTTGTTTGTTTGTTTGTTTGTTTGTTTGTTTGTTTGTTTGTTTGTTTGTTTGTTTGTTTGCAGGAAGGGCGGTTAACCTTCCTGCCTTTCCTTCTCAGTTTCTCTCTATCTCTCTCTGCAACGAAGTATTCGGTAGTTCATGCAAGTACTCATTCCTATACCACCCGAATCACCCCGGAAATCACTCCGACGCGCTGCACGACTGATAGCGCGCAAATCAGGTGTCTCCGCAACGCGGCGAGCATCGCCACTGCTCAAGTCTGCTTGCCGGTAAAACCGCAGCAACGGCTGTAGGTGACGCAACGACGAGGCAGCGTGATACATTTTATGGTGTGTTTCGATTAATAAACGTCGCTGTGACGGCGAACTCAAACTTCCTGCTGCTATTTGTCCGTCAGTGTGTGAACTGCTGCCGACAATCGTACCACGACTTGTCTTACGTCTAAATCCTAAACGGCGCGATTTCGCATGTTGAGCGGCCGTACATCACAGCCAAAACACGCCTTGCACAGGCGCACAGTATCTTGTCGCAGTGGCGTTTCCTGGGACATCGATTCAAGCGTAAAAGCCACGGAAGTCATCCAGCGCGTTTGAGCTGTGCAAAGAACGTTGAAATGTTCACACAAAACACTAATCGGCCGTTGCAGCTGCTCGGTGCACTGATGATTCGCTCTCTCGGTAAGTGCTCATATGCGATAACCAGCAACGGTACTAGAGCTTCACAAGCTTTACGCCGACGCCGCTCTCACACACACGCACGTCGCTATCAAGAATGGTGTTTAAAACTGCCATGGGGAATTTCTAACCACGTGACCTGAAACTCCGCGGGGAGCATAATCAGGTCATGTCGTTTTTATAATTCGTTACTTCGCAACGGCAGTGTAATGATGACATATGCAATCTAGACTCCACGATGACGGAGTAAATTATTGGGGCAGGGGAGGTTTTGGAGCTGAGAAGCCCTGTTACGATCTGCCTGCAGGGGTATTGCTCTTCAAAGCTGTCTCAGCCCGCCGCATGTGCTTCGATCGACGGTGGCGCCCTTCAGAGAACCGGCGAAGACGACAGCGCTAACCGACTATGAACTTCCTTCGGACAATTGGAGACCACGGTAGCGTTGATCCGACATGCGCCTTCTTTGCAGTGTCGGCGACAGCAGCAGGGCTGGCCACGTTTGGCGGACCATGTATTGTTGGTTAATTTGCCGTGGCCTTCATGGTCTCTGTGCAGCAAGAAGAGCTCCTCTAAAAAAGGGTGCTTTGCTGTACGTTTTTCCTTTCGCCCCAGGATTCGTCACAGTCTGCTCACACTCGTGGGGACTACCGGAGAAAGCCAGCTCTGGAATTAAGAGGCGCCGGCTGTGGCAAGCGTGACCACCTGGTTACGAGGACCCGCTCAGCTCGGGTTCTGGGAATCCAAAGTGCGTATGTGAGTGTGTGAGCCCTCCTCCTCAAAAGCGGGTTTTCTACGCCCCAACGAGTATGGACGGTTCGATTGGACTAAGGTTAGACAGCAGTTTTCCCTCCCCTAGGGATCTAGGGAGAACAGAGGCTTTTTCAGCAGCAGTTTGTCAACTGCTAGAAAGGTGTGCTAGTGCTCGTGAAGCAGTGTGCTTGGAGCTGTGTGCTGGTGTGCTGTATGCATCGTCTTGCGTGCTCCATTTGGGAGTCACGCTAGACTGTCGAATGTCTCTCTTGTCCTAATGTAAATATGTAAATAAATCCTGTACTCCTAGTTCTCGATTAGAGCAAGTTCGTCCCTACAAGAACGTCCCAAGCGTGGGTGAGTTGGACGACATGGGCCCCCTACCACGTAGTTCATGCTACGTTTAATCCCTACAACCCCAACCACAAACCTTACAAGGGATGGTAGTGGTGAGATCGTCCTACAACTCTTACAGCCCATAAAACTCCCGTCTCGGCTACTTTTTGCTGACAGTGTAGCGATCTTGTAGTATGAAGGAACGACCTCTAGAAGGCTCGTCTAGATGCGTGAGCCTGGTGGAATGTCGGAGCTCCAAAAGAAAGACCACCTGGTAACTCGTGCCTTGCGTGGAGGAAGCGTGATTGCGGGTAACTCACATTGTTGATGCAGAAGCGGTTCTCGAGCTGAAGAAACCAGATGGTAAGTACGCTGAGCTACACCTGAAAAACTTCTGTAGGACAGGCATCCGCCGGAGATAGAAGCACTGTGCATCGGAAGGCCCTCCTGTTGGAGCTTCTCTTCATTTATTTACTTATTTATTTATTTACATTACCCTAGGGCCCATAAGGATGCTACAGAGTGGTGGGTAAAATAAAAAATAAATATACAACACGTTCAGACAATTACTTGTATTTAGAGCGATAAACTCAATTTATGATCAGTTATTGCACTCTTGAAAGATGGTGCATCCTCAATGCAGGCAATGGAGAGGGAATGCGTCTCCAGTCGACACTCGTCTATGGCAGAAACGAACCTGAGGAAATATTTGTGCGGCTGAATAAAAACTGTTAACCGATGATCAAGAGGCGACGACATGTACGAAGCTTATGGTATGAATATCTGTTTAAGCGAGTTATATTGATAAAGCATTATTCCGAAAAGTCACAGAGGAGAAAGCTCTGTTTAAAGTAGGACATTATTAAGTCCAAGGTCTGATTTCATTTAAGAAACGCTACATATGCTCGAATAATATGAAACGATGAAACGTGCTGGTATCAATGGTATTTGCTAATGTTTTAAAGCGCAAGTCATGGGCGCCCGTTCCCGCGGCGAGTGTCGGCGTCCTCGTCGTCGTCGGCGCAGGAACCGACAATCTGTCGCGCGCTCCGTCTATACGCCTCCTGCCGCACGAGACAGATTGTCCGCGCCAAAGAATATATCGCGTAACGAAAACACTTGTAGAGCTGCGCTCAAACTTCGCATTGGGGGAGTCTCGCAATCATCGGTAAATTTTTTGACTAAGGGTCTTAACAGATAACGCACGCTCTAGCTTCATTCTAATTGGTGTTTTGTGGAGTAGTAATTTGCAATGGGGGTGACCAGAACCGGTAATGCACTCCCTCACCAGTGCAGGATTGGCCACCCTGGTACAGTACGCGAATTAGCCTAAACGTAAGGAGGAAACGGAAGAAACTGGTACATAAGCAGCCCATCAATGAGTTAGCGGTAAGAGGGAAAATAGAGGAATTCCGGATCAAGCTACAGAACAGGTATTGGGCTTTAACTCAAGAAGAGGACCTTAGTTTTGAAGATATGAACGACAATCTTATGGGCAGCATTAAGGAGTGTGCAATAGAAGTCGGTGGTAACTCCGTTAGACAGGAAGCCAGTAAGCTATCGCAGGAGACGAAAGATCTGATCAAGAAACACCAATGTATGAAAGCCTCTCACCCTACAGCTGGAATAGAACTGGCACGATTTTCCAAGTTAATCAACAAATTAAGACAGCTGACATAAGGGAGCATATTAGGGATAGAACTTAACATGCTCTCAGACACGGAGGAAGCCTAAAAGCGGTGAAGAAGAAACTAGGAATAGGCAAGAATCAGATGTATGCGTTAAGAGACAACGCCGGCAATATTATTACTAATATGGATGAGATAGTTCAAGCGGCTGAGGAGTTCTATAGAGATTTATACAGTACTAGTGGTACCCACGACGATAATGGAAGAAAGAATAGTCTAGAGGAACATGGCATCCCACATGTAACGCCGGAAGAAGTCTTGTACGCCGGAAGAAGAAAGCCTTCGGAGCTATCATAGGATCAGGTAACAGCAGATTTGTTAAAGGATGGTGGTCAGATTGTTCTAGAAAAGCTAGCCACCCTGTATACTCAATGCCTCATGACCTCGAGCGTACCGGAATCTTGGAAGAACGCCAACATAATCCTAATCCATAAGAAAGGGGACGCCAAAGACATGAAAAATTATACAATGATCAGCTTACTGTCCGTTGCCTAAAAAGTATTTACTAAGGTAATCGCAAATGGAATCAGGAACACCTTAGACTTCTGTCAAGCAAAGGACCAGGCAGGATTTCATAAAGGCTGCTCAACAATAGACCATACATACACTATCAAGCGGGTGATAGAGAAATGTGCGGAATATAAGCCACCCTTAAATATAGCTTTCACTGATTACGAGAAAGCATTTGATTCAGTCGAAACCTCATCAGTCATGGAGAGATTACGCAATCAGGGTATAGACGAGCCGTATGTAAAAATACTGAAAGATAACTATAGCGGCTCCATAGCCGCGGTAGTCCTCCATAAAGAAAGCAACAAAATCCCAATAAAGAAAGGCGTCAGGCAGAGAGATACGATCTCTTCAATGCTATTCACAGCGTGTTTACATGAGGTCTTCACAGGCCTGGATTGGGAAGAATTGGGGATAAGAGTTAATGAAGAATACCTTAGTAACTTGCGATTCACTGATGATCTTGCCTTTTTTAGTAACTCAGGGGACCAATTGCAATTCATGCTCACTGACCTGGAGAGACAAAGCAGAAAGGTGGGTCTAAAATTAATCTGTAGAAAACTAACGTTTAACAGCCTCGGAAGAGAACAGCAGTTTACGATAGGATAGCGAGGGACTGGAAGTGGCAAGGGAATACATCTACTTAGGGCAGGTAGTGACCGCGGATCCGGATCATGAGACTGAAAGAATCAAAAGAATAAGAATTGGCTGCGGTGCGTTTGCCAGGCATTCTCAGATCATGAACAGCAGGTTGCCATTATCCCTCAAGAGAGAAGTGTATAACAGCTGTGTCTTACCAATACTCACGTACGGGGCAGAAACCTGGAGGCTTACGAAAAGAGTTCTACTTAAATTGAGGACGACGCAACAAGCTATGGAAAGAAGAGTGATGGGTGTAACGTTAAGGGATAAGAAAAGAGCACAGTGGGTGAGGGAACAAACGCGAGTTAATGACATCTTAGTTGAAATCAAGAAAACGAAATGTGCGTGGGCAGGACATGTTATGAGGATGGAAGATAACCGATGGTCGTTAAGGGTTACGGACTGGATTCCAAGGGAAGAGAAGCGTAGCAGGGGGCGGCAAGAAGTTAGGTGGGCGGATGAGATTAAGAAGTTTGCAGGGAAAACATAGCCACAATTAGCACATGACCGGGGTAGTTGGAGTAGTATGGGAGAGGCATTTGCCCTGCAGTGGGCGTAACCAGGCTGATGATGATGATGAGGAGGCATTTTGAAATGGGCTGGGGCTTTAGAAAAAATTATGCCTAAGTAGTCAAGAGATCTGTTTGGATTGTAAGCGATGTGTTCAATGTGCGCATGCCACGAAAGCTTATTGTTTAGCTGGATGCCGAGATGTTTATAGGAGGTCAGGTGCTCAATGTTGGTTTCATTGTTAAGACAACAGAGAGGAGTAAGCTAGCATGAGCGACGCGGGACATAAATAACTTTGCATTTGATGGCATTTACAAATATTAGCCATTGTGAGCTCCGCTTTGAAATGTTATGTAGATCTGACCAAAGAATGAAACTATCAGACTGATTGGTTACTTCACGGTATAGAAGGCAATCGTCGGCAAATAGTTTATTAAAGCTATTATTACGGCACGTAAGTCGCTAATATTGCTACGGAACAGAGTTTACAATGACGAAGAGGCGAGTAGTGAGAAGACGACGACGACGATGAGAGGCTAGCGCGGGCTGTTGCCTCTTCGCCAAGTGCGGCGCATTCCTTTGTAAATATACTTGTATGTAGATTTTCGTCTGCGTTTTTCTACGTAAGATATCTGGTGGAGGTGCTGTGTAATAAGATGCGGGACGGGGCGGAATTGATGAAGCCGGGTGGTTGTCAGGGCGATGGGCCGAGCAGATGGTTTGAAGACCCATGTTTGCAAATTCCTGGCGGACAACTGCCTGGATCAGCGAAACCGTAACTGCAGGTGCGTTGGAGGGGCTGGAGTCGAAGGTAGCCGGATAGGCGGCCTCGATCTCACGCCGGACTATCCGGGTAACATCGCCAGTGTTGGTGGGACGAGGAGCGTCAGCACAGGAAGATGTCGTTGGGGTGTTGGACAGAAGGGCAAACTGCTAGTCAGTAAGAGTTGGCTTTTGGCGAGTTCCAGGCGGCGGCACTCTTGTATAACTGCATCCACCGTCGCCACGTTGTTGAAAACGAGCAAGTTGAAGGCGTCATCGGCAATGCCTTTGAGGACGTGGGAGATATTGTAGGACTCAGTCCCTACCGCGTACTGCGCCAGGTGACGGCTGGGACGTACGAAATTGCTCCTGTGTGCTAACCTCATGCTCTACTCTGGCATCTAGTCGTGCACGTCAGTAGGCTCAAGGCTTACTACACTGCTTCTGAGTCCGGTCTTTAGTCGCTCCGTGACGGCACTTTTGCCGCCGGGGGTATAGTGCTACGGAACATTATTTACAATGACGAAGAGGCGAGTAGTGAGAAGACGGCGACGATGATTAGAGGCCAGCGCGGGCTGTTGCCTCTTGGCCAAGTGCGGCGTATTCCTTTGTAAATATACTTGTATATAGCTTTTTTGTCTGCGTCTTCCTGCGTAACAATATAAATTAAGAATAGTAACGGGCCCAAGACAGACCCTTGACGAACACCTGACTTTATGGCACAGTGCAGAGTGCAGTATAATTCGTTGTTACAAACTTAGTATGGTAGGTTAGGAAACATTCTATTTATATTACAATAGTAGGATGAATATTGACATGTGTACTTATCTTTACCGGGCGACCACGTTTCGCCACCTAACAAATGTTATCGCACAGCGCGGGACGCGCCTGCATGCATCCGAAGATTCTGGAAAGTTATCGATGCTTCTATCCGGCTGTCTGTTGTCGCCGAACCTTGTGTTATCAGATTTCATCGCGTGACGCGAATGGTGTAGAACTTTGTGGAAGGCACGCGGGTCCCAACGATTAGTCTGAAACATTCGACGACTGCTGTATAAAAGCCGACGCGCTTGGCCCGCTGATCAGATTTTCGACGATCGCCGACTGTGTTCGCCGCTATCGTTGTGCTATAAGTGTAGCCTGTTTTGTGGGCACAGGTTCGCCCAATAAAATTTAGTTTTGTCGTTCACAGTGTTGCTACTGTGTTCTTCAACGTCACCACCACGTGACATCTGGTGGAGGTGCTAGTGCGTTCATGTACCGAACGCCCCCGCGAAGCCACGATCCAAGCCCGAAGCCCGAGGACAAAACCAACATCGCCCAAGACCAGCGCGCTAGCCGCAGACTGCAAGGACTGCCCCCAGAGCACGGACTTCTACCTGAGTCGACAAAGAAGATCGTGGTCAAAACAACCCCAATGGCTGCCCCAGCGTCCCCCGTTATCCTACAACCTCGGGACCCACCGACCTTCCATGGAGCCGCGACTGAAGACCCAGAATCCTGGCTGGAGACCTACGAGCGAATCGCGACTTTTAACAACTGGGACTCCGACGACAAGCTGCGGCATGTATACTTTGCCTTAGAAGATGCCGCCAGAACGTGGTTTGAGAACCGCGAGTCGACCTTGACGACATGGGACTTCTTCCGTAGCAGCTTCTTGCGCACCTTTACGAGCGTCGTGCGCAAGGAAAGGGTCGAAGCCATGCTGGACGCCCGAGTGCAGCTACCTAACGAGAACGTTGCCATCTTCACGGAAGAAATGAACCGTCTGTTCCGCCACGCCGACTCGGATATGCCCGAGGAGAAGAAAGTCCGCCTTCTCATGCGTGGTGTGAAGGAAGAAATTATCGGGGCAATGATACGAAGCCCACCGAAGACCGTAGAAGAGTTCCTTCGCGAGGCCACAAGCATCGAGAAGGCACTCGAAATGCGGAGCCGGCAATTCAACCGCCGTACAAGCTCTACCCACTACGCAGGAATTCAGTCACTGGCCACGGACGATCTGCGGGAGACCATCAGGGCCATTGTGCGCGAAGAACTGCGCAAGGTCTTGCCTTCGTCGCAGCCTCAAGTGGCCTCGATCGCTGACAACGTGAAAGAAGATGTGCACCGATCGCTTGGAGTTCCTGAAGTACAACCAGAATCACCACAGCCCCAGCCGGAAGCGATGACCTACGCCGCCGTCGCACGCCGTCAAGGCGCCCCTCCGCGACCACGCCAGGGCCCTGTAACGCCGCAATTCCGTCGTCCGCCGCCGCCGCCACCAGCATGGCCACCCGTCGCCCACCGCACCTACGCGAGGAAGACGGACATTTGGCGAGCCCCCGACCACCGCCCGCTCTGCTATCACTGCGGAGAAGCCGGCCATGTGTACCGCCGATGCCCATACCGCGAGTTGGGACTGAGAGGGTTCGCCGTCAACGCGGCACGTCCACAGCTTGGAGAGCGCCCACGTGACATCGCCGATTACCTCGCCGCTACTCAGTGGAGCCCTCGACGGCCGTCCCGTTCGCCGTCACCAGGGCGCTACCTGTCGCCGCAGCGCCGACCATACACCGACCCAGCCCGGGGCCGCTCTACGAGCCCATTACCGGAAAACTAAAAGCAGCAACCGATGGAGGTGCGGTTGCTTTTCGTCGAACTGACGAAGATCCTCCGCCGCCGACGAAGACGACGAAGAGACCATCTCGACGACATAGTAACGACCCACCGCCGTCCCGACGAAGTCAGGAAGCCAAGACTACACCGGCGAAAGACGACTTGACGACGCGACGTTCCAGCTTCAGTTCAACAAGACGCAGCCGTGATCCGACACCAAGACCTAACTGCGACGCCAGACAAAGAACCACCGAACTCGACGTGCTTCTCGACGGCCACGCAGTTACCGCCTTAGTAGACACAGGTGCTAATTACTCCGTCATGAGTGGACACATCGCCGCCCAGTTGAAGAAGGTTAAGACTGCATCGGAAGGCCCTAAAATTCGCACCGCTGGAGGACACCTGATTACGCCGACTGGAATCTCCACGGCAAGAATAACCATTCATGACCGGACTTACCCTGCCACCTTCGTTATCCTCTAACAGTGTTCACGAGACGTCATTCTCGGTATGGACTTCCTGAACCAACACAGCACAATCATCGACCTGAAGTCGAAGTCAATAACGCTGTCGGAAGATAAAGCGATACCGCCAGAGAGCCCTCGTAGTCACCACGCCTTGAGTGTGCTCGAAGATCAAGTAAGCATCCCGCCTCGCTCCAGCATTCTTATTTCGGACGGCACCGAAGTACCCGCTGACGTAGAAGGTGTCATCGAAGGCGACCAACGTCTACTGCTAGACAGTGAAATTTGCGTCGCAAGAGGGATCGCTCGACTGCATGGAGGGAAAACTGAAGTGTTGCTGACAAATTTCAGCCAGGAGTTCAAGCACATCAACAAGGGCACGACGATCGGTTACATCGAGGAAATTCTAGAAACCAGTAATGCGTTTGTCCTCTCGGATTCTGCCGCATCTACCCCGACGACCATGGTTCCCGAACCAGACTACGACATTAATCCAAGTCTCCCCGTGATTAAGCAACAGCAGCTCAGAAGTCTGCTCCGACGATACAAAGGCTGCTTTTCGACGTCATCGAGGATTCGACAAACACCAGTCGCCAAGCATCGCATAATCACCGAGGAGTACGCTCGACCACTCCGCCAGAGCCGTTACCGAGTTTCGCCGCGAGAACGCGAAGCTATAAGAGAACAAGTCGACGAAATGCTGCGCGACGACGTCATCCAGCCACCGAAAAGCCCGTGGGCATCCCCTGTTGTCCTAGTGAAGAAAAAGGACGGAACCCTACGTTTCTGCGTCGATTATAGTCGTCTGAACAAGATCACGAAGAAGGACGTATACCCCCTCCCACGTATAGACGACGCATTGGATCGACTCTGCAACGCTAAATACTTCTCCTCGATGGACCTCAAGTCTGGCTATTGGCAAATAGAAGTCGACGAAAGAGACCGCGAAAAGACCGCCTTCATCACCCCAGACGGCCTCTACGAGTTCAAGGTTATGCCAATCGGACTGTGCTCGGCGCCTGCAGCGTTCCAGCGCGTGATGGACACGGTTTTAGCAGGATTGAAGTGGCAGACCTGTCTCGTTTATTTGGATGACGTCGTTGTATTCGCCGGAAATTTCGACGATCACCTTAGGCGGCTTGCCACAGTACTAGAGACCATCAAGTCACCAGGCCTCACTCTGAAGCCAGAAAAGTGCCGCTTCGCTTACGATGAGCTTCTGTTCCTAGGCCACGTCATCAGTAAGTCTGGAGTCCGCCCTGACCCGCAGAAGACAGCTGCCATCGCAAAGTTCCCTAAGCCCACCGACAAAAAGGCAGTGCGTAGATTTCTTGGCATGTGTGCCTACTACAGGCGATTTTTCACGGACTTTTCACGCATCGCTGAGCCGCTGACACAGCTAACAAAATGTAACGTCGAGTTCAAGTGGGAAACGCCGCAGGCCGACGCATTTCAAGGACTAAAACGACGCGTGCAGTTGCCGCCCGTACTTGCGCATTTCGCCGAGCACGCCGATACCGAAATCCACTCTGACGCCAGTAGCCTAGGCCTCGGTGCCGTCCTAGTCCAAAGAAAAGATGGACATGAACACGCGGCAGCTGACGCTAGCCGGTCGTTGTCAAAAGCGGAAGGCAATTATTCTGCAACCAAAAAGGAATGCCTCACCATCGTTTGGACTACAGCGAAATTTCGCCCTTACCTATATGGCAGGCCATTCAATGTGGTCAGCGACCATCACGCGTTGTGTTGGCTAGCTAACTTAAAGGACCCTTCAGGACAGCTGGCACGGTGGAGCCTCAGACTACAAGAATACGACATCACTGTAACATACAAGTCTGGACGAAAACACTCAGATGCTGATTGCCCATCACGCGCCCCCATTGACCCGCCGCCGCAAGATGACGAGGATGACGACGCCTTCCTTGGAATAATAAGCGCGGAAGACTTCGCCGAACAGCAACGAGGAGACCCGGAGCTAAAAGGCCTCGTCGAGTATTTGTAAGGGCACGCCGACGTTGTCCCTAGGGCATTTAAGCGTGGATTGTCTTCGTTCACGCTACAAAACAACCTGCTCGTGAAGAAGAACGTATCACCAGTCCGCGCCAGCTACCTTCTTGTTGTACCGTCAGCGCTACGTCCCGAAATACTGCACGCCCTACACGACGATCCAACCGCTGGGCACCTCGGATTCTCCCGGACGCTGTCGAGAATACAGGAAAGGTATTACTGGCCGCGTCTGACGGCCGACGTCGCCCATTACGTCAAGACATGCCGAGAGTGTCAGCGACGCAAGACACCACCGACAAGGCCAGCAGGATTACTACAGCCGATCGAACCTCCTCGCCGACCATTCCAGCAGATTGGGATGGATTTGTTGGGGCCATTTCCGATGTCAACATCCAGGAATAAGTGGATCGTCGTGGCGACGGATTATGTCACCCGCTCTGCTGAAACTAAAGCTCTACCAAAAGGCAGCGCAGCCGAAGGGGCGATATTTTTCGTCGAGAACATCCTGCTGCGACATGGTGCCCCAGCAGTCCTCATCACCGACAGGGGAACGGCTTTTACAGCAGAGCTCGTCCAAGCCATTCTGCAGTACAGCCAGACAAGCCACAGGAGGACAACTGCCTACCATCCGCAGACGAATGGTCTCGCGGAACGCCTGAACGAGACACTCGCCGACATGCTAGCGATCTACGTCGACGTCGAGCACAAGGCGCGAGACGCGGTCCTGCCGTATGTAACCTTCGCTTACAACACGGCAGTGCAAGAAACAACACAGATCACGCCGTTTAAGCTGGTTTACGGCAGGAACCCGACGACGACGCTCGACGCCATGCTGCCGCACGTAACTGACGAAGAGAATCTTGACGTCGCTACCTATCTGCAGCGCGCCGAAGAAGCCCGACAGCTCGCCCGCCTGCGAATCAAGAACCAGCAGAGGACCGACAGCCGACACTACAACCTCCGACGACGCTTCGTCGAGTACTAGCCCGGCGACCGTGTTTGGGTTTGGACCCCGATACGCCGACGGGGACTGAATGAGAAACTATTGCGCCGCTATTTCGGACCCTACAAGGTCATTCGATGTATTGGCGCACTGGACTATGAGGTCGTGCCAGACGGAATTTCGCATTCACAGCGGCGCCGCGCACGATCTGATGTGGTCCACGTGGTGCGTCTGAAACCCTTTCACGCACGCTGACGAACTTATTTTGTTGTTTTCTTTGCTACGGGTGTTTTCTTTATTACTTTCGTTTGTATGCAGCATCGGGTTGTATAAAAGCCGACGCGCTTGGCCCGCTGATCAGATTTTCGACGATCGCTGACTGTGTTCGCCGCTATCGTTGTGCTATAAGTGTAGCCTGTTTTGTGGGCACAGGTTCGCCCAATAAAAGTTAGTTTTGTCGTTCACAGTGTTGCTACTGTGTTCTTCAACGTCACCACCACGTGACAATATTAATACTTGTGAGTGTAAGAAGCCGAAAGTGATGAGACACCTTGGCAAACGCTTTTGGAATATCTGGAAGAACATAGTCAATGACTTGGACTTTGTCGAAAGAGGAGGAAATCTTGTCTATAAGCGATATTAGTTGCCGGTGAGGGTGACAATATGGGCTTGTTGGTCGCTCATCATTGAAACGTATCTGTATAGCGCAACAAAACAAGGACATAAGAAGAAACGAAGACAAAGGCAAGCGCTTGTGTTCATCCTAGATTCTTCTTTTTTCCGTGTTTTGTTGCGCTTTACAGATACCTTTCAATGATATCAGTTGCGGTCGCAGGGGTAGTTTTAGGGAATACCATGCTGAAAAGTACTGAAGAAAAAGGTGGATTGCAGAAATGAGAAGAGATTGGAAAATATGATGGGCTCAAGATTTTGCAAGGCACGCTGGTAACTAAAATACATCTGTAATTGCGAGGACATGCGAGTTACCTGATTTGAACAGAAGGAGCATCTTCCCCACCTTCCAACCTGCAGGTAAGGCCGGGCACTCAACAGATTGGATGAAGAGGTTAAGAAAATATTAAACGAGTACACAGTAATATTCCTCAACATTTTCCAATTAATATCGTCCCCACAAGAAGAAGACACCAGTTTTAAACCTTCAATGGCTTTTATTCTGCAAAATCGGCAACAAGTGGATCCGTGGGAAAGAAATCTTTTTTGCCCATGTACGGCGCTGTATCAACACAGCAATCACAAAATGATTTCGCGACGGTATCATTTCTAACCATGAAACATTCTGCACTGCTCATGGTGTTACCATCGGTATCTGAAAGAGATATGTTATTTCTTTTCTTTTTCTATTTAAGGAGTGCTCCGAAATTTGGATATATTAGCAGAAAGAAGACTGGGTAGATTGGAATTCAACGAACGTCCTTCGCTTTTTTAACGCGGTGTACGATAAGCATGCAGCGCATTTGTAAAATTGTTCGAACAAGTAGATGTTCTACTGCGCTTTGCGAAACGGGCGTTTTTTTTTTCTTTTTCGTGTGTGACAGTCACTTTAGTGTCGAGTAAAACCAAGAAGAGCGCTTGTTTCCGGAAAGTCCGCCCATTGGCACATATTTATGCGCTATGTGACATGGCTTTGTTTTTAACGAGCTCAAGTTTGCTTCCACGGCACCTCTGAAAAATTCTGGTATACAGTCGCGAATGAACACTGCAAACTCTTTATTAATTGCAGTGTAATCGCCACTCGCATAATGTGCGATACATTTTGTATTGTCCTTCTGACATCTAAGGCCGCCTCTTAAAAAATGAAAACAGTAATCGCTTGTGCCAGGGAAACAAGTTAAAGAATGTTCTAGGTTGCTTTCCGTGACAAGGATCAAGTCTTGGGTTTTAGACGAAGTAGTGCTAGTTGTAGGAGGCACAGAAACAAATCGCGTAAGATTAAAATTTAAGCACAAGTTAATGAAGTTCGAGAGCATGTTGCACTCCTGTAACACATGCAAGCGAAAGGATCCAGCACACTTGGTGACGCGTTAACTTATGCGAACTGAGTGGCCAGACTGCTTGCAAGACATAACGAAGCACGGCGTGAAGTGCACGTGTTGCCCTTTAGGTTGACCTCTCCAGCGACACTTGCGAGCACCTAATGCACTACGTGTCGGTGCTGCTTGCTTGTTGCCGGCAAGTGTTACGAAGGTGTTACTCAACCCAAACACAATTGAAGACACATACGATTGTTGTACCTCGTGAGTGTTTATTTGTCACAGTCCCTTTTCAGGGTCAACCAGTGGTGAAAGATCTTCTAAACACACACCGTCCATAGGGCTTCGCGTTAGCTTCTCGACGTTCAGAGGCATAATCATGGCCTTATCATTTGCGATGTAGCAGGAGATGTACTGACACTTTTTGCCGGCATCATGGTTGTGGAACACAAAGTCTATGCACGTTCCCCTACTTGTAGTGACACTCTTCGTTGGAGTGATCAAGTACAATCCTATCTCTCGGTCAATTTTGGTTAGAATCACCGCGTTAGTTTGAGCGTTGTGGCTGAGACCGCCAACTAGGAGCTGCACCGCCTGTAGAGGAGCCACTGATAGCCACCTAGCAGGCGCTTCCAGCAGTACGCGCGAGAGCAGTACCAGACGACAACCGCTTGCAGCAAGGATCGCTGAAGTTCGCAGCTGCGATTTCTCCTTTCTTGGAGTGCCAGACTGCTTCTTCTGCTGTGACAGCTGTAGGGAACCCGCTTACCTTTGTGGGAATGGGTATGAACACGATGTTACGGGTGTTTGGTACAACCTGGTGCACATACGTGCCAGCCGCGTCCCGCAGACAAACGCCATGAACCCCATTTACATGAAGTGGAGCTCATGTTGACTAGCCACTAAATTTTGATGAGTAATGTGATTTCTCGCTCATATATTTTTAATTCTGCCACTGCATTAATGCTGCTTCTGTACCTCAATAATAAGCACCCGTCGTTAGTGCAGACTTATATTAAACAAATCCGCACGGTGCAATGTCTGTACATGCCATTCTGATCTTTCTGTCAATTATTACTTGTGGCATCGCCGAATAAGTGCAGTTAAGTAGCCTCAAGAAGAGTACTTGCGAATTTATTGATGAAAACGCGGACACTAGTTAACGAAATCACCAAACACACGGGTTAATAAAAGAGCGCGATGGCGCTGTACCAGCGATGCAATTCTGCGGCATACGCCGATGAACTGCTCTGCCCGCTGCAGTTCTTGCAATTTTAAGTTCCCCAAGGGAGCTGCTTGGAAACGTAGAAAGCTAAAGCCTGACCGAATTTTCAGTATTTTTTTTACTGTTACTAGAGAGAGATGCCACATGATATATTTAAAGGCAGAGCAGTGCCAGTCAAAGTAGGTGAGCGCTGGCGGCAAGGCCGCGTTTAGCCCTCGGCGATATAAGCATAATAAAAAAAAGATTCAGTTGATTACAAGATTCACCTGCAAAAAGAAACTTTGTTGCGAAACAGACAAATTACTCGATGTGTCAAATCTGCTCAGACAGCATCGAGGTGGGATGACTTTCGAAACCTGACGCGAACATTTAGGCAAAAATGGAACAAAAATACCATATGCAGCAACTGTCAGCAATTCTCGTCCTCAACTACCTATTTTTAAACACATTTCCCAAAAACCACAGTGTCTAAGATGGCCTTGGGCAAGAAGAATAAAGGTATTAAATAATCACTTGCTTGGTGTCTTTCCGATAAGACATAGCGTGACTTAGATCCTTTACAAATGAGGCAGGGTGAAAACCTCGCACCTCGAAAAAATCAATAAGAGTTATGCATGAAACAACTAGCAACAGTTCAACATGCGCGATGCTACGCATATTATAGATACAAAAACATGAAGTGTGGGACAGCTGGCGCCAGGATTTACTGGGCCGCATAAAACCACCAATTTCAGTTTTCGCAAGCTTCAGTAGCTTTAACACACAACACAATGCGCTCGTCCAGTTAAGCTGCCTAGCTAGCGCAACGTGGTAAAGAAGCGGCAGACTGTATAAGCGACATACGGCATTCAGAACTTTGGCGAAATGCCTTTAAACCGCATTCTGCACTGTAGACGAACTTCGTCGCTTACCCGTCTAAATATGATCTAGTGAAAAAGACATCGACGCGACAAATGAAGGGATCAGAACAAGAAATTTGCTGCCGAACGGCGGCGATCCAATGCTACCATTGCTGCCGTTGATGACGCTTTGTGGGGAATGATTAGAGCCGTATCGCCGGCACGTTTTCTCCGGTATTTGAGCACCCCACCATGCAATTCTTCTTCTTCGACATTCCTTGAAGCTTTGGTCCCCCCCCACATGGGAAGGTTTTGCTTATTTTGCAACGAAAACAAGGATAAAACAGAGAAGCACGATCAACTGCGCAGCTAACTACTGCGTGCGGCTGGCTCCTTTCCAATGTGTTCTGCGCAAGGCAGCCGCCAGTGGCGCGTCCATCGGCGCGCACTACACGAATAGACATTTCATTGACTTCAGTCCACAAAAGTAGAATTGTATAAGCCTATATACTTTTGTCTAAGGACATTTGTCTAGAAAAGTGAATTTTCATTATTTATAGACAGTCTATGGACTCAGACATTTTCGAGACCAGTCTACAAAATGTGTAAGGCCATAAGTCCATAAACTGCCTATAGGCGGGTCCATAGGAATAGCGTATAGATAGTCTATAGACATTTGCCTATACATGTTCTATAGACTTCAGTCTGCAGGTGTAGAACTGTATAAGCCTATACACTTTTGTCTATAGACTTTGTGCATACATTTGTCTACAAACATGAATTTTCATTACTCTATAGACAGTCTATAGACTTAGAAATTTTAGGCTCGTCTACAGAAAGTGTAAGGCCACAACTTCATAGATTGTCTATAGACTGGTCTATAGGAACAGTCTATAGACATTCCATAGAATTCGGTCCACAAAAGTAGAACACTATCGTTCAAATACCTTCCGCAGAGATTTGTCTACAAACTTCAATTTTCATTATACTATACATGGTCTATAAACTCAGACATTTTAGACCAGTGTGCAAAAAGTGTAAGGCCATAACTTCGTAGACTGTCTATCATCATCATCATCATCATCATCATCATCATCAGCCTAGTTACGCCCACTGCAGGGCAAAGGCCTCTCCCATACTTCTCCAACTACCCCGGTCATGTACTAATTGTGGCCACGTTGTCCCTGCAAACGTCTTAATGTCATCTGCCCACCTAACTTTCTGCCGCCCCCTGCTACGCTTCCTTTCCCTTGGAATCCAGTCCGTAGCTCTTAGTGACCATCGGTTATCTTCCCTCCTCATTACATGTCCGGCCCATGCCCATTTCTTTTTCTTGATTTCAACTAAGATGTCGTTTACCCGCGTTTGTTGCCTCACCCAATCTGCTCTTTTCTTATCCCTTAACGTTACACCCATCATTCTTCTTTCCATAGCTCGTTGCGTCGTCCTCAATTTCAGCAGAACCCTTTTCGTAAGCCTCCAGGTTTCTGCCCCATATGTGAGTACTGGTAACACACAGCTGTTGTACACTTTCCTTTTGAGGGACAGTGGCAACCTACTGTTCATGATTTGAGAATGCCTGCCAAACACACCCCAACCCATTCTTATTCTTCTGGTTATTTCAGTCTCATGATCCGGATCCGTGGTCACTACCTGCCCTAAGTAGATGTATTCTCTACCACTTCCAGTGTTTCGCTACCTATCGTAAACTGCTGTTCTCTTCCGAGACTATTAAACAGTACTTTAATTTTCTGCAGATTAATTTTCAGACCCACCCTTCTGCTTTGCCTCTCCAGGTCAGTGAGCATGCATTGCAATTGGTCTCCTGAGTTACTAAGCAAGGCAATATCATCAGCGAATCGCAAGTTGCTAAGGTATTCTCCATGAACTTTTATCCCCAATTCTTCCCACTCCAGGCCTCTGAATACCTCCTGTAAACATGCTGTGAATAGCATTGGAGATATCGTATCTCCCTGTCTGACGCCTTTCTTTATAGGGATTTTGTTGCTTTCTTTGTGGAGGACTACGGTGGCTGTGGAACCGCTATAGATATCTTCCAGTATTTTTACATATGGCTCATCTACACCCTGATTCCGTAATGCCTCCATGACTGCTGAGGTTTCGACTGAATCAAACGCTTTCTCGTAATCAATGAAAGCTATATATAAGGGTTGGTTATATTCTGCAAATTTCTCTATCACTTGATTGATAGTGTGAATATGGTCTATTGTTGAGTAGCCTTTACGGAATCCTGCCTGGTCCTTTGGTTGACAGAAGTCTAAGGTGTTCCTGATTCTATTTGCGATTACCTTAGTAAATACATTGTAGGCAACGGACAGTAAGCTGATCGGTCTATAATTTTTCAAGTCTTTGGCGTCCCCTTTCTTATGGATTAGGATTATGTTAGCGTTCTTCCAAGATTCCGGTACGCTCGAGGTTATGAGGCATTGCGTATACAGGGTGGCCAGTTTCTCTAGAACAATCTGACCACCATCCTTCAACAAATCTGCTGTTATCTGATCCTCCCCAGCTGCCTTCCCCCTTTGCATAGCTCCTAAGGCTTTCTTTACTTCTTCTGGCGTTACCTGTGGGATTTCGAATTCCTCTAGGCTATTCTCTCTTCCACTATCGTCGTAGGTGCCACTGGTACTGTATAAATCTCTATAGAACTCCTCAGCCACTTGAACTATCTCATCCATATTAGTAACGATTTTGCCGGCTTTGTCTCTTAACGCACACATCTGATTCTTGCCTATTCCTAGTTTCTTCTTCACTGTTTTTAGGCTTCCTCCGTTCCTGAGAGCCTGTTCAATTCTATCCATATTATAGTTCCTGATGTCCGCTGTCTTACGCTTGTTGATTAACTTAGAAAGTTCTGCCAGTTCTATTCTAGCTGTAGGATTAGAGGCTTTCATACATTGGCGTTTCTTGATCAGATCTTTCGTCTCCTGCGATAGCTTACTGGTTTCCTGTCTAACGGCGTTACCACCGACTTCTATTGCGCACTCCTTAATGATGCCCATGAGATTGTCGTTCATTGCTTCAACACTAAGGTCCTCTTCCTGAGTTAAAGCCGATTACCTGTTCTGTAGTTTGATCCGGAATTCCTCTAGTTTCCCTCTTACCGCTAACTCATTGATTGGCTTCTTGTGTACCAGTTTCTTTCGTTCCCTCCTCAAGTCTAGGCTAATTCGAGTTCTTAGCATCCTGTGGTCACTGCAGCGTACCTTGCCGAGCACTTCTACATCTTGAATGATGCCAGGGTTCGCGCAGAGTATGAAGTCGATTTCATTTCTAGTCTCACCATTCGGGCTCCTCCACGTCCACTTTCGGCTAACCCGCTTGCGGAAAAAGGTATTCATTATCCGCATATTATTCTGTTCTGCAAACTCTACTAATAATTCTCCTCTGCTATTCCTAGAGCCTATGCCATATTCCCCCACTGACTTGTCTCCAGCCTGCTTCTTGCCTACCCTGGCATTGAAGTCGCCCATCAGTATAGTGTATTTTGTTTTGACTTTACCCACCGCCGATTCTACGTCTTCATAAAAGCTTTCGACTTCCTGGTCATCATGACTAGATGTAGGAGCGTAGACCTGTACAACCTTCATTTTGTACCTCTTATTAAGTTTCACAACAAGACATGCCACCCTCTCGTTAATGCTATAGAATTCCTGTATGTTACCAGCTATTTCCTCGTTAATCAGGAATCCGACTCCTAGTTCTCGTCTCTCCGCTAAGCCCCGGTAACACAGTACATGCCCGCTTTTTAGCACTGTATATGCTTCTTTTGTCCTCCTAACCTCACTGAGCCCTATTATATCCCATTTACTACCCTCTAATTCCTCCAATAACACTGCTAGACTCGCCTCACTAGATAGCGTTCTAACGTTAAACGTTGCCAGGTTCAGATTCCAATGGCGGCCTGTCCGGAGCCAGGTATTCTTAGCACCCTCTGCAGCGTCACAGATCTGACCGCCGCCGTGGTCAGTTGCTTCGCGGCTGCTGGGGACTGAGGGCCGGGGTTCGATTGTTGTATTCATATAGGAGGTTGTGGCCAAGTACTGCACCAGGGTGGCCAATCCTGCTCTGGTGAGAGAGTGCGTTAACGGTTCTGGTCACCGGGATCAGGCCGCACTCCAGGCCTGTTTGTGCAATTTTCGCAACACACGGTTTTTTTTTTTATTTTCCGGTGGAGAATAGCGCGGCACCGGGATTTGAATCACGGTCCTCTTGCACTGGAGACGGATACTCTACCGTCCCCGTAGGAGTTAAATTAAAAATTAATTTATGGGGTTTTACATGACAAAACCACTTTCTGATTATGCACGCCGTAGTGGAGGACTCCGAAAATTTCGACCAACTGGGGTTCTTTAACGTGCACCTAATTCTAAGTACACGGGTATTTTCGCATTTCGCCCCCATCGAAATGCGGCCGCCGTGGTCGGGGTCCGATCCCGCGACCTCGTGCTCAGCAGTCTAACACCATAACCACTGAGCAACCACGGCGGGTCCCGCAGGAGTTGTACGCCTCATTTAACCTACAGTGGTGCCCTATTTGGTCAGTCAAGGTGGACCAATCTGAGCTCGGTTATACCGCATGGATGGCACTCGGCTAGAGAACCTGGTATTTATGACCTGCACATGTGAGTGTGAGGCCATACATATTTGAAGGTATATATCTCTCTTTTTTTTTCTTTTTTTTTTAGGAGGGTTCCCGTACAGTGATAAAATAAAGGAAAAGACATTAAAAGAAAGAAAAAAAGAAAGAAAAAGGGGCGAAAAAAAAAGAGGAACATAACAGGTGATTTGAACTCGTGACCCTTAGATGTTGTCCGGAAAGATAGCTCAGTCGGATGGTGCGTCAGGCCCCAGGCTAATTTCAAGCGCCACAGCTCCTGCTCCGAGCCTCACACTTACGTGGAAAGAGACTCATGTTGTCCGCGTGGTTGGAAGGCATACTTTCTAGGAAAAATGGCCGCTCGAGGAGAAGAGCAAACTCGAGCGGCTTTAGAGGCTAGGAAAACTGCCTTAAAATATTTAGACTTGAGGGGAAAGCTTCCTTAACAAACTATAACACGGCAATCAGCACTCGAATACGACGAGAGAAATTACTGAGACGTGGAAAATTCCCTTGAAAAAAAATCTGGTTTGCGAGACAAATGCTTCTATGTATTGAACCTCTTAAAAGATGAGGGGGGAAATATGCGCTCACCGAGAGGGCATCCTCAGCACGAGACATCCACAAGGCACCTTACAGAGATGTGGAGAGCTTCGCGGCCGGAACGAAGCCTCCCTTCTCCGCCGGCCAAGAGGGGGAAACGCGCTTTCCGATCGCTCAATGTTGCGCGGACAAAGCATAACTCTAGCGTCTAGGAAAAGCTTAACCAGGTGCGATGGTGGCACGCATAGCGTGGGAAGCTAGCCGCCAGAATAACTATACCAAGGACTGCTGCTGATGAGTGCGAAATACCTTCGTGTAATTATGATAACCCTAATAAGACTACTTTCGAAAAAAAAAGGAAACGGCCCAGAGGGCTATACTACGAGAGCTATGACTGATAGTTTTCTATATATATATATATATATATATATATATATATATATATATATATATATATATATATATATTCATCTCATCTATGGGATCGCATGCGCGCGCTGTTGCTTTGTCTCTGCGTGTAGTATAGTTAAGAGAGCCAGTTTAAGGGTGGAGAAGAAGAAAGAAAAGAACAGCAAAAACTGCAGCGCCGTGGTTTTAAAGCGCACCCGTGGTAGAGAAACGGAATGCGATATAAGCGTGCGTAGCCATGATACGCACACGACAAACTGCCTTACAATATTTAGACTTGAGGGAAAGCTTCGGTAACAAACAATAGCACAGCAATCAGCACTCGAATATAATTATAACCCTAATAATAATTGTAAATATTCATCTCATCTATGGGATCTAATGCGCGCGCTGTTGCTTTGTCTCTGCGTGTAGTAGTTGAGAGAGCCAGTTTAAGGGCGGAGAAGTGGGAAGGAAAGGAAAGTCTCTGAAGCAAACTTGCAGCGTCATGGTTTTAAAGCGCAACCGCGGTAGAGAAACGGAAGGCGATATAAGCGTGCGTGGCCATGATACGCACACGACAAACTGCCTTAAAATATTTAGACTTGAGGGGAAAGCTTCGTTAACAAACTATAACACGGCAATCAGCACTCGAATACGACGAGAGAAATTACTGAGACGTGGAAAATTCCCTTGAAAAAAAAATCTGGTTTGCGAGACAAATGCTTGTATGTATTGAACCTCTTAAAAGATGAGGGGGGAAATATGCGCTCACCGAGAGGGCATCGTCAGCACGAGACATCCACAAGGCACCTTACAGAGGTGTGGAGAGCTTCGCGGCCGGAACGAAGCCTCCCTTCTCCGCCGGCCAAGAGGGGGAAACGCGCTTTCCGATCGCTCAAGGTTGCGCGGACAAAGCATAACTCTAGCGTCTAGGAAAAGCTTAACCAGGTGCGATGGCGGCACGCATAGCGTGGGAAGCTAGCCGCCAGAATAACTATACCAAGAACTGCTGCTGATGAGGGCGAAATACCTTCGTGTAATTATGATAACCCTAATAGGACTACTTTCGAAAAAAAAAAAGGAAACGGCCCAGAGGGCTATACTACGAGAGCTATGACTGATAGTTCCCTATATATATATATATTCATCTCATCTATGGGATCGCATGCGCGCGCTGTTGCTTTGTCTCTGCGTGTAGTATAGTTAAGAGAGCCAGTTTAAGGGTGGAGAAGAAGAAAGAAAAGAAAAGCAAAAACTGCAGCGCCATGGTTTTAAAGCGCACCCGTGGTAGAGAAACGGAATGCGATATAAGCGTGCGTAGCCATTATACGCACACGACAAACTGCCTTAAAATATTTAGACTTGAGGGAAAGCTTCGGTAACAAACGATAGCACAGCAATCAGCACTCGAATATAATTATAACCCTAATACTAATTGTAAATATTCATCTCATCTATGGGATCTAATGCGCGCGCTGTTGCTTTGTTCTGTGTGTAGTAGTTAAGAGAGCCAGTTTAAGGGCGGAGAAGAAGGGAGGGAAGGAAAGTCTCTGAAGCAAAATTACAGCACCGTGGTTTTAAAGCGCATCCCGTGGTAGAGAAACGGAAGGCGATATAAGCGTGCGTGGCCATGATACGCACACGACAAACTGCCTTAAAATATTTAGACTTGAGGGAAAGCTTCGTTAGCAAACGATAGCACGGCAATCAGCACTCGAATATAATTATAACCCTAATATTAATTGTAAATATTCATCTCATCTATGGGATCTAATGCGCGCGCTGTTGCTTTGTCTCTGCGTGTAGTAGTTGAGAGAGCCAGTTTAAGGGCGGAGAAGTGGGAAGGAAAGGAAAGTCTCTGAAGCAAACTTGCAGCGTCGTGGTTTTAAAGCGCAACCGTGGTAGAGAAACGGAAGGCGATATAAGCGTGCGTGGCCATGATACGCACACGACAAACTGCCTTAAAATATTTAGACTTGAGGGGAAAGCTTCGTTAACAATCTATAACACAGCAATCAGCACTCGAATACGACGAGAGAAATTACTGAGACGTGGAAAATTCCCTTGAAAAAAAATCTGGTTTGCGAGACAAATGCTTGTATGTATTGAACCTCTTAAAAGATGAGGGGGGAAATATGCGCTCACCGAGAGGGCATCGTCAGCACGAGACATCCACAAGGCACCTTACAGAGGTGTGGAGAGCTTCGCGGCCGGAACGAAGCCTCCCTTCTCCGCCGGCCAAGAGGGGGAAACGCGCTTTCCGATCGCTCAAGGATGCGCGGACAAAGCATAACTCTAGCGTCTAGGAAAAGCTTAACCAGGTGCGATGGCGGCACGCATAGCGTGGGAAGCTAGCCGCCAGAATAACTATACCAAGAACTGCTGCTGATGAGGGCGAAATACCTTCGTGTAATTATGATAACCCTAATAGGACTACTTTCGAAAAAAAAAAAGGAAACGGCCCAGAGGGCTATACTACGAGAGCTATGACTGATAGTTCCCTATATATATATATATATTCATCTCATATATGGGATCGCATGCGCGCGCTGTTGCTTTGTCTCTGCGTGTAGTATAGTTAAGATAGCCAGTTTAAGGGTGGAGAAGAAGAAAGAAAAGAAAAGCAAAAACTGCAGCGCCATGGTTTTAAAGCGCACCCGTGGTAGAGAAACGGAATGCGATATAAGCGTGCGTAGCCATTATACGCACACGACAAACTGCCTTAAAATATTTAGACTTGAGGGAAAGCTTCGGTAACAAACGATAGCACAGCAATCAGCACTCGAATATAATTATAACCCTAATACTAATTGTAAATATTCATCTCATCTATGGGATCTAATGCGCGCGCTGTTGCTTTGTTCTGTGTGTAGTAGTTAAGAGAGCCAGTTTAAGGGCGGAGAAGAAGGGAGGGAAGGAAAGTCTCTGAAGCAAAATTACAGCGCCGTGGTTTTAAAGCGCATCCCGTGGTAGAGAAACGGAAGGCGATATAAGCGTGCGTGGCCATGATACGCACACGACAAACTGCCTTAAAATATTTAGACTTGAGGGAAAGCTTCGTTAGCAAACGATAGCACGGCAATCAGCACTCGAATATAATTATAACCCTAATATTAATTGTAAATATTCATCTCATCTATGGGATCTAATGCGCGCGCTGTTGCTTTGTCTCTGCGTGTAGTAGTTGAGAGAGCCAGTTTAAGGGCGGAGAAGTGGGAAGGAAAGGAAAGTCTCTGAAGCAAACTTGCAGCGTCGTGGTTTTAAAGCGCAACCGTGGTAGAGAAACGGAAGGCGATATAAGCGTGCGTGGCCATGATACGCACACGACAAACTGCCTTAAAATATTTAGACTTGAGGGGAAAGCTTCGTTAACAATCTATAACACAGCAATCAGCACTCGAATACGACGAGAGAAATTACTGAGACGTGGAAAATTCCCTTGAAAAAAAATCTGGTTTGCGAGACAAATGCTTGTATGTATTGAACCTCTTAAAAGATGAGGGGGGAAATATGCGCTCACCGAGAGGGCATCGTCAGCACGAGACATCCACAAGGCACCTTACAGAGATGTGGAGAGCTTCGCGGCCGCAACGAAGCCTCCCTTCTCCGCCGGCCAAGAGGGGGAAACGCGCTTTCCGATCGCTCAAGGTTGCGCGGACAAAGCATAACTCTAGCGTCTAGGAAAAGCTTAACCAGGTGCGATGGCGGCACGCATAGCGTGGGAAGCTAGCCGCCAGAATAACTATACCAAGGACTGCTGCTGATGAGGGCGAAATACCTTCGTGTAATTATGATAACCCTAATAGGACTACTTTCGAAAAAAAAAAAGGAAACGGCCCAGAGGGCTATACTACGAGAGCTGTGACTGATAGTTTTCTATATATATATATATATATATATATATATATATTCATCTCATCTATGGGATCGCATGCGCGCGCTGTTGCTTTGTCTCTGCGTGTAGTATAGTTAAGAGAGCCAGTTTAAGGGTGGAGAAGAAGAAAGAAAAGAAAAGCAAAAACTGCAGCGCCGTGGTTTTAAAGCGCACCCGTGTTAGAGAAACGGAATGCGATATAAGCGTGCGTAGCCATGATACGCACACGACAAACTGCCTTAAAATATTTAGACTTGAGGGAAAGCTTCGGTAACAAACGATAGCACAGCAATCAGCACTCGAATATAATTATAACCCTAATACTAATTGTAAATATTCATCTCATCTATGGGATCTAATGCGCGCGCTGTTGCTTTGTCTCTGCGTGTAGTAGTTGAGAGAGCCAGTTTAAGGGCGGAGAAGTGGGAAGGAAAGGAAAGTCTCTGAAGCAAACTTGCAGCGTCGTGGTTTTAAAGCGCAACCGTGGTATAGAAACGGAAGGCAATATAAGCGTGCGTGGCCATGATACGCACACGACAAACTGCCTTAAAATATTTAGACTTGAGGGGAAAGCTTCGTTAACAAACTATAACACAGCAATCAGCACTCGAATACGACGAGAGAAATTACTGAGACGTGGAAAATTCCCTTCAAAAAAATCTGGTTTGCGAGACAAATGCTTGTATGTATTGAACCTCTTAAAAGATGAGGGGGGAAATATGCGCTCACCGAGAGGGCATCGTCAGCACGAGACATCCACAAGGCACCTTACAGAGATGTGGAGAGCTTCGCGGCCGCAACGAAGCCTCCCTTCTCCGCCGGCCAAGAGGGGGAAACGCGCTTTCCGATCGCTCAAGGTTGCGCGGACAAAGCATAACTCTAGCGTCTAGGAAAAGCTTAACCAGGTGCGATGGCGGCACGCATAGCGTGGGAAGCTAGCCGCCAGAATAACTATACCAAGGACTGCTGCTGATGAGGGCGAAATACCTTCGTGTAATTATGATAACCCTAATAGGACTACTTTCGAAAAAAAAAAAGGAAACGGCCCAGAGGGCTATACTACGAGAGCTGTGACTGATAGTTTTCTATATATATATATATATATATATATATATATTCATCTCATCTATGGGATCGCATGCGCGCGCTGTTGCTTTGTCTCTGCGTGTAGTATAGTTAAGAGAGCCAGTTTAAGGGTGGAGAAGAAGAAAGAAAAGAAAAGCAAAAACTGCAGCGCCGTGGTTTTAAAGCGCACCCGTGTTAGAGAAACGGAATGCGATATAACCGTGCGTAGCCATGATACGCACACGACAAACTGCCTTAAAATATTTAGACTTGAGGGAAAGCTTCGGTAACAAACGATAGCACAGCAATCAGCACTCGAATATAATTATAACCCTAATACTAATTGTAAATATTCATCTCATCTATGGGATCTAATGCGCGCGCTGTTGCTTTGTCTCTGCGTGTAGTAGTTGAGAGAGCCAGTTTAAGGGCGGAGAAGTGGGAAGGAAAGGAAAGTCTCTGAAGCAAACTTGCAGCGTCGTGGTTTTAAAGCGCAACCGTGGTATAGAAACGGAAGGCAATATAAGCGTGCGTGGCCATGATACGCACACGACAAACTGCCTTAAAATATTTAGACTTGAGGGGAAAGCTTCGTTAACAAACTATAACACAGCAATCAGCACTCGAATACGACGAGAGAAATTACTGAGACGTGGAAAATTCCCTTGAAAAAAAATCTGGTTTGCGAGACAAATGCTTGTATGTATTGAACCTCTTAAAAGATGAGGGGGGAAATATGCGCTCACCGAGAGGGCATCGTCAGCACGAGACATCCACAAGGCACCTTACAGAGATGTGGAGAGCTTCGCGGCCGCAACGAAGCCTCCCTTCTCCGCCGGCCAAGAGGGGGAAACGCGCTTTCCGATCGCTCAAGGTTGCGCGGACAAAGCATAACTCTAGCGTCTAGGAAAAGCTTAACCAGGTGCGATGGCGGCACGCATAGCGTGGGAAGCTAGCCGCCAGAATAACTATACCAAGGACTGCTGCTGATGAGGGCGAAATACCTTCGTGTAATTATGATAACCCTAATAGGACTACTTTCGAAAAAAAAAAAGGAAACGGCCCAGAGGGCTATACTACGAGAGCTGTGACTGATAGTTTTCTATATATATATATATATATATATATATATATATATATTCATCTCATCTATGGGATCGCATGCGCGCGCTGTTGCTTTGTCTCTGCGTGTAGTATAGTTAAGAGAGCCAGTTTAAGGGTGGAGAAGAAGAAAGAAAAGAAAAGCAAAAACTGCAGCGCCGTGGTTTTAAAGCGCACCCGTGTTAGAGAAACGGAATGCGATATAAGCGTGCGTAGCCATGATACGCACACGACAAACTGCCTTAAAATATTTAGACTTGAGGGAAAGCTTCGGTAACAAACGATAGCACAGCAATCAGCACTCGAATATAATTATAACCCTAATACTAATTGTAAATATTCATCTCATCTATGGGATCTAATGCGCGCGCTGTTGCTTTGTCTCTGCGTGTAGTAGTTGAGAGAGCCAGTTTAAGGGCGGAGAAGTGGGAAGGAAAGGAAAGTCTCTGAAGCAAACTTGCAGCGTCGTGGTTTTAAAGCGCAACCGTGGTATAGAAACGGAAGGCAATATAAGCGTGCGTGGCCATGATACGCACACGACAAACTGCCTTAAAATATTTAGACTTGAGGGGAAAGCTTCGTTAACAAACTATAACACAGCAATCAGCACTCGAATACGACGAGAGAAATTACTGAGACGTGGAAAATTCCCTTGAAAAAAAATCTGGTTTGCGAGACAAATGCTTGTATGTATTGAACCTCTTAAAAGATGAGGGGGGAAATATGCGCTCACCGAGAGGGCATCGTCAGCACGAGACATCCACAAGGCACCTTACAGAGATGTGGAGAGCTTCGCGGCCGGAACGAAGCCTCCCTTCTCCGCCGGCCAAGAGGGGGAAACGCGCTTTCCGATCGCTCAAGGTTGCGCGGACAAAGCATAACTCTAGCGTCTAGGAAAAGCTTAACCAGGTGCGATGGCGGAACGCATAGCGTGGGAAGCTAGCCGCCAGAATAACTATACCAAGGACTGCTGCTGATGAGGGCGAAATACCTTCGTGTAATTATGATAACCCTAATAGGACTACTTTCGAAAAAAAAAAATAGGAAACGGCCCAGAGGGCTATACAACGAGAGCTATGACTGATAGTTTTCTATATATATATATATATATATATATATTCATCTCATCTATGGGATCGCATGCTAGGCTAAAGAAATACATGTAGAAAGCCTATGGACTTCATAGACACATGTCTATAGACTGTCTATAGACTTTCTTTAAAAATTTTGTGAGGGCATAAGCCATTACATTTTTTGCTTGCTCATAGGGGTGTGAGCCATTGATGATGATAGTTTCCTTGACAGAGAATAAAAAAATACACGGAACTCAAGCCATATTCGGCTTCGCTGTAAAAAATCGATCCAGTCGGATTCCGTTCTTCTCTCTTGTTCATAATGTAATAAAACAGGCGCGCGTCGTGCTTTCGCTGGTCGCTCGAAGACCACGACGACGGCCAGTGTGGTGATGATGAGAGAGAACGTTGATCGCTGCTGCTATGCTGCTCCTAGACTGACTATCAGCTTTCTAACTAAATCAATTGCATTTGGTAGAGGTTACTGGAAGCCTTCAAAACACGATAGAGCTCCGCTCGCAATCGTCCCTCCCCCCCATCACTGACGCGGCGAACGCACCGACTGAACTCATGGCTGCTCCTGTCATTGTCAACGACTGCCTGCCCTCCTGTGAAAGTGTAGGCGCTCATAATATGCGACACGACCAGATGAAACATAATATTACATTTTACTTTGCTGCGTCGCAAACCTTAATTTGGTTTAAGAATCCAGAATTTGACATTTCTGGTTGGTTCGTATTCAGGACATAAATTTATTTCACCGAATTCTATTGCCGTCCTGCTGTCCGCAAGCTACACGCCAAACACAGTATACACCAGCGAGCAAAGCAGCCACGCGATGCTTTTCTTAGTTAACTTGAGGATGTATCGAACTTCTGCAGCGGTGTTAATCCAACCATGGAGGAGGATTAGATGATCAAACATAATCTGAAGGCCACTGAGGACAACGCATTTCAAATGCTCTTTGCCGAGACTCCAATCAGCGTCATCGTTCTCTTCAACTTGTGTCAGAGTTTCGACGAATTGCGCCCCAACGTAACATCGCCCGCCAAAACTTCCCACAGGCTGACTCCATCTGGGTCATTGCAGTTGCCGCTGACTATTTTGATCATTCGACTCTCGTACTTCTGAAGGATTTCGTTCGAGAGGAAGTGGTCCGCCAGCTGTCGCTATTCTGTCACAGCCATAAACCTACCGCAATGCTGACTGCAGCCGTGCAAGAAGCCATCCGTGCCCAGGTATCTGATGCACTTTCCCCCATTCGCCTACTAACTTTTATGACACTCTCCTATGCTGACTACCGACCTCTCTTCGTAATTGACGTCATTCCCTGGTCGCAACACTTTGTAAAGTTCGAAGCCGTCAGAGGTTCAGCCGTCAGAGGTTCAGACCATAACCCGATCTCCTGTCCAGTGGTGGAGGTTGTACTTGTCAGTGGTGGAGGCATTAGTGTTGCGTCTCGATGCACTGTTGTTTCTTTATATTGGTAAAGACCACCAAAGATGCCCGTAGAGGTGTATGTGGACACTACAGACAGCCAATTTTACTGGCGTCTGTATCAAATTCAGTCTCGGCCTCTCCGTCAAAATGTCCAAGAACAGGCGGCGTCGACAGGTGGTGTTGGAGCTCGGTGAAACCTCTTTCTTGTCCAGAGCTGCAAATGAACTGTGCATCGCCTTTTATGAGACACGTAAACGATACGGAAATGTGTGAAAAAATGCTTATGAAGCAGCGGTAGTACCCGCACAAAACCAGGAAGACACTATTCTCATTTGCAGGGGTTCGAAAAGCGGCCACAGCCACAGTTTTCTTTGGAATCAGGACAGACGCGTTCATTGCTTATGGCATTCGCTACAGGGGCGAAAGGTCTTTCGTTGTAACGTTGTTGAGACTCGGCAATCAACACAGAAGCGAAGGGGGCCGTCCTTCTCGACGATTAGGACCGGTGGCAACCACGGACTGCTTGAACGCTGGATACTACCATTGTCAATCTTTTGGTTACGCTCTATTTGATTTGCCTTCTCTGCGAGACGCTATACGGCTGCTGGTGAATAGGACGTGCTTCATCGTAGGCGATTATTCTGTGTTGCGAGAGTTACATTTGATTAACTTTAATGAACAAGCAAATCGGGCCTTGCAATCATATAACACATGCTGCGTTGCCTGCTTTTTATCCTCCAGCAGCTCGTTAGTGATGTCAGTGCCTGAAAGCGAGGATTCATCGATATCAATCTCTTCATACTAAAAACACTCAATGACGTCCTCCAAGGCTTCGACGTGGGCGATGGCGGTGCTGCGAAATAGGTGTCGATGTTCACTGGTAAAATTTGTAAGCTATTACACAGCTCGCCCATCCGGAACGTCAACAATACCTCCTGCCCAACAAATTTCTAGAGTCAGCAAAAGGGACATTTTAACTTTGCTAGGACTTCAGCAATGTGCGTCCCTTCACATATCACCTGAACCATAACTCTCGAACGGGGTGCTAGCGTGATCCTGTCGTTGAAAACACGAAGACCGGCCATATGGCGGCAGGCATCAGCTCGGATTGCAGCTTTCCTCGTAGCAAAAGTGATGCAACCCTTCCTGTAAACGATGATAGCACCATATTCCCGGAGAAAATCCATTCCAAGTATAATATCAATGCACAACACACCCATAACGACGCACCTAGCGAGAAACAGGAAATTTTGGATTCGTATTCCAGCAGTGCTCTCGCCAAGCGGTGCGACGTGTCCGCCAGCTGTGCGAACTTGCGTGCCAGTCGTTGGCATAATTACGTTCTTGAGAACGTTCGCCTATTTTGCACTAATAGTTGAGTAATCAGTGCCAGTGTCTACTAGCGCACCCGCATTTTTATCATCGATTAGCACAGATTAGCTTATTGAGAACTTGTCTCGAAGCTTAGGTGCAGGCGCCGTCAAACTTCTGGGTATAGGCGTCGTCGAATGTCCATCGGGCCTAAGTGACGTCGATTGGAGGTCTTCACCGCGTCGCGTATCAGTGACCTCGCCTCAAAGGAGTAGCTGACATAGATTTTCCAGGCGAGGGCTTGGAGACCGTCCCTGCTTATCTTCGATGTGCTTGACCTACTTGGATGGAATCGCCCCTGTGATGGCGATCCTATCTAGCGTGTAGGTGGACGGCGGAGCGCGCTGTTTGGTGATCAACACTTCGATTTCGGGTGGCTTCTGTCTGAAGGGGGGGGGGCGGAGTGTAAATTGGCAGCAAAACATTGAGGCTCAAGTTGGTGGTACTGGCACTCTCTGTATATGCGACCCGCCTCACCACTATGAAAACAAATTGTCTGTCGGTGGGCGGGGCGCCAAAGCCCAATTTACGTTTGACAGTGTGAGTGTTTTCAAAGCAATGAGCCGCGTCTGCCGATTGTTGAGCAATATGGGGGGTTACGGGTGCTAGCGGTGATGAAGCACGTACAGAGTGCCTCAAGGTGTCTGCCTAAGCCAAACGCTGAAAATCGCTCTCCTCAGATGGTGGTATAGATGTAGCGAAACTGAGCCTCTACATGTCAACGTAAGTCGTACGCCAAAATTCACTCGCCTGGGGCGTTTCTTTCGCGGTGAGTTAGAGGAACTCCGAGCGCATGGAGCGCACAGCTATGCACGATACCGCCGTGCAAATAGGCCGCATGCTGCTGCGCCCACTGTAGCTGTTACAGCTGGCCGCGAACTACCACACGCATAATCTCCCGGAACACTAGAATGTCAGCCGCGAAAGCTTCTAAATCGACGATTGCCGAGACAGCATTTAGTTGCCGGTTGTAATGGTTCGACTGCAGCTGTAGCGGCTTCTTCATGGCAACGGCGTCTGTGAGGAACTCAGCAGCCGTCCTCGGCGGACTACGAACACGTTCACCGAAAAGCTGCTCTTTGACGCCTCGCATCAAATGAAGGAGCTTCTTGTACACCAACATGCTAGGATAGGCTCGCTTGAAGAGACGTGTATATCTTCAACGCACATTCTCACATTTTGATTAGTATTCTGAGCGCGCCAATGGAGTGCACGCCCTGCTCACTCTTGGCAATCGGAGCTCGGTATTGGCCTCCAAGGGTCGCCGACGCAACGGACGCTATAAAGTCAGGACCTATTTGCGGTTCTCGAACCAGGTGCGAGCACCATCCTCGAGGCTTCAATACATGCACCATAGTTTCGCTTTGTCTTCCCACATAGTGAAAGCTGCCACTAGCCTAAAGTCGTCCAGCGAGTCTTCCACCAACTTCAGGACAGATCTCGTGGAAGTAACTTAAAGTGTGACATGCATACCTTCTTAAAGTAGCGTGTTACCTGCATACCCTCCGCCGTGACCATTGTTTTCTCAGATGATGGCACAATATCAGGGGGTAGTCGCCGACTCCCTGCTGCTTGGAAGGGTCTGTTGCATGCACCTACGTTACCCCGAACCCCCAACTGAAATGTCACGTTCTAGAAATACAGCCTACCCTTAGTTGAAGTTTTCTGTCTGACTCTCCAGCCGTCAACCGTGCACGCACACACATACACACAAAAAGAAAAAATATCTAATTGCGGCGTGCTGCTCTATGGGCCTTTGTCTGCTTCATCTCTCGCATCCGTCAAAATACTTGCCAGCACGTGGACATAAGCGTGTTCGTCTGCTTTCAAATCCAGCAATGATTGTTGCAAGGAGCGGCAATATATTACAAAAGTGTAATTTTGGTGGTCTTATTAGGAGATTTGAGCATAATTCTTAAACTATTGCTGTTTTGATTGTTGTCGTGGGCTATTCCTCAAAAAAAATTGCAGGCTACAATAAAAATGTATGTTTGTTACTGTTTCCAAGGAGATATTTCAGTTGTTTAATGTGAACAAATCATTGTGAAAGTGTATTGTGCGCTCGCTGAGACTCTGAGTATTTTGCTGACAGATATTGAAAATTTGCACATTAGAATTTATTGAAAGATCTGTGCGTTTTAAATTATAGAAATTGGTGTTCTACAATTGACAATCTTTTGAATGCCGAAGGTTAATGTGCAACGAAGGTAAATAAATTTATTGTCCCGATAGAATTTAACATTGGAGAAAACTGTTCCGAACTGTTCCTTCAAGTAAAGCTGAAGTAAATTGTCTTGTTTTACATTGGAAAAAATTGATACGAGAAGACCTTTCTAAACTAATATCAAACCGTTGCTGCATTGTCTACCTTGCCACTGTGCAGTTCGAAGCTAACTTGCCTATATTGTATAATAATTTCGTGCTCACAAGTGCTAGGATGAAACCATGTGAGATAATTAACCATGTGTTTGAGTTCTGTCCTTTCGGCACTTTCCACAACAATTTTCATTAGGTCTAAGCAACTCGCCCTCTGGAGAATTTTCCCAAAATAACAGTTTTATCTGGCAAATTTAAGAGCTGAAGCTAAATAAGGAGAAAAGTAAGAAATATATGGAAGTAGCAGTTTATATTTCCCGCTCGATTCGTTTCACTTTTCGAGCATAGCCTTTATGATATAGAAGGTACCTCAGTTAAGCACAGGGATGTTTTAGTTTGTGCACTAGATTAAAAATAAATAGTAGTATCGCATTTGTATTTTCACCTGTAGCTAACACAGTGAACGCAATCACAAAGGTTGCTTTTTTTTTTCGTTAGAAGTGTTTACCATTTTCCAGCCTCTTCTACAGTTGGCAAAAGGAGGAATGGTTTGTTAAGAAAGGTAATAAAACTACAGTGCTGCAACCGATAGCGAACTACGATAGATACAGACATAGCTTTTTTTGCCTTCTTGCTTGCCATTTGTGCCTCAAATCTTTAAGTTGCTTTTGCTCAGCTAATTGGAAGGAGTTGGTTTTGCTCAGGAGGTTGCATAAGTCAGCTAGGCTCAAATATGCATAACCTGAAGAATGCCTTACTAAGATCACGGAATCTGCGGAGTCGTATTTGGAAAGTTCGCTTGATGAAACAGGACACAGATTTTAGAGAACGTTGTTGCTATATAACTCTTCTGTTATGCATTACGTAGAGCACATGCTCTTTCATCCTGACGCCGCTTTTACTAAATATATTATGACAATTATTTGGTGTCCCTGTTGCGCAGTGTTTTAGCGAAAGTGCGCGAACATTCTGCAGATGCCTCGCACATTGTGAATTGCTGTTATGCGAAGAATTTTGCAATTAATTCGCTTAGCGGATCGGGCGCAATATCTTATGGCTTTCACACATGCACATACGTGGGAAACGTGCTTTTGAATCAGTGTTCGAATGGACGTGAATTCATCATGCGATGCACTGCGGACGATGTGCCGGGATCTTCTCACTCGAGCCACATTGCTGGTGCGCGTGAGTCAGCAGCGAGAGTCGCATCACCAAGTTAGAATGAAGACAATGCAATGACCGCAGTGGCATAATGAAAACGCGCAAAAAACCTACTGGCACAAGCTAGTGAATGACATTGGCAACAGAGCCGGCTTGAGAACATCATGAAAAATGCATGCATTCACGGCATACGAGCATGGCAGGATACTAATATTATGACGTGAATTATATGGGTGCATGATATGACATTGCATGCATCTCATGTCGTGCATGCTAAGTCAGTTATGGCATGACATGCATATCATTCATGCAATTCATTTAATGTCATGTATGTCAGTGAGAACACGATACAGATGAGATGTCAAATTGTGTATTTCATGTCATGGTTAGCATGTCATGTCGTTTATATCACGCATCTAATCTCAATTTATTGAAGTTATGTCATTCATATTCTCATATATATGTAGTTATAGAAGTCACCACGATGAGACCAATCACAACATTAAAGCTTTAACCAACAGACAGGGACAGATAGACTCAGTATGGTTAAATCAGGCATAGTGTTAAAATATTTATGTGAATACAGCACTGATGCTTTATTTCTTCTAAACAGGTACGGCTACTTATACAGTAACTGACAAAGCCACGATATTTATTTATTTATTTATTTATTTAGAAATACTGCAGGCCTTAGAAGGCTCAGGCAGGAGGGGAAAGGTACATACAAAAAAAGAAATACAATAGATTGACGAAAAAAAAAGCTCTGGAAAAAATGTCATAGAAAGTACAATTGCATAATGAGTAAAGCACCTCTAAATAATGAATAGAGAGTGGCAGATACAAATTGAAACACTGTTTCACAAGCACAATTTCAAAGCACAGGAAATGTAATAGAAAAAAAAGGAGGAGTGCATAATTCAAAATTACTACAACGCGCAAGTCAATAAATATTGCACAACGATACAAATTGAAACGAGATTTCGTAAGAACAAGCACTAATATTAGATAGTAATAGACGCTATTGAGTCAGTGCTGAGAAGATTGTTACAGGGTAGGCTGTTCCATTCCGTTACTGTTCGAGGGAAAAAGGAGGACATAAAGACATTGCTTCTACCATTATAAGGCGTTAATGATGCAGCGTGGCGATGTCTTGTTCGGCGGGCAGTAAGGGGTGTTATGTAAGGTTCGGGAGAAAGAGATAGCTTATTGTTACTCAGCAAGAAGAGAAATTTAAGCCTAAGAATTTTTCTTCTTAATTGCAAAGACTGAATATTGTGGTAAGCCATTAACTGAGTTGGGGAATCACTTGAGCGATATTTAGAGAAGATGAACCTTACTGCTTTACGTTGTATCATTTCTAGCGCATCGATGTTTGTTTTAGTATAGGGATCCCATACAATAGCTGCATACTCGAGTTTGGAGAATAAGAACTAAGAATATGAAACCATGATATAAGTAGCAAATGAAATAAATACAAGGCTGCCAAGTACCAAATTTCTTGATTGCAGCTTTAAGTAGGGTGCAAGCGATCTTTGGTTTTAGGTCCTTTGTGTTCTTTCTTTTGTACAAATACCACAAAGTACCTCATGGCGGGGCGTTGCCGAAGGGCACGCAGTTACAGCTGCTGCACTTGTTTCCAAATACCTTGGTTTATTTATCTGAGAAGAGAAAAAAGGAGAAACAAAACATTTTTTATGTATTTTGCAAGAGATCATTCGCCTGTCACTGTAAATAGTTATTCATTTTTTTAACCCTAACGAGCAATTAGGGCACCAAGATATTTAGCGATTCGTGCACAAGTTTAGTGAATAGCCGTTGATTGTGGCACAGTCTGATTCATTACTGTCACGACAACGGGAAAGTACAGATACACAAAGAATATAAAGAAATCGCCTCCTTAACATCATAAAAGTGTAGTTTCATTACCGAAACCCAACAACAACCCGAAACACACTATATGAGTGAGGGAGTGACGACAGTATTTCAAACAAAAGCTCAACAAGAACTGAAACGCGAATATAATTCAAAAGAAATAGTGCTACTGAGAGAAAAGATCACAAAAGATCGCTTTCACGTAAAGAAGAATAAAACGGTGGACATATCGACAACACTAATATAGAAACAGAGAATAGTTGCTGCGGCAAATACGATATATCAAGCTTTAGAGCATAAATATGCTATTGTGCGTTATCGCAAAGTTTCGTGTACTCTCACTCAGATTCAGCGTTGTCCAAAATGCAATTCCATAAATGGAGAGTACGTAGGCGAGTTAAGCGCGTCAGTATCACCATAGAGGCGCGCTACGCAAGAGTTCCTGTGGAGTCTACTTCAAGTTCGATAAGCCAGATTATGGTGTACGGAAGATGTCATACTAGTGTCAACAAATTTGCGAAACATTTATGAAATAGAAATGTAACGACGAGTAGTTTATGGGGAATGTAAAAGTTCATGTTTGGTTGTGGTTATGCTGAAGTGGTAGCTGCAACTGCGTGCTTTGAACCGACCAGATCTGTTATGAATGGCTTCTTACATGTTCATAAGATATTGCCGATACAGCGACCAAATTGTGGGCGAACTCAAGTTGAGAGCGAGCTAAATCGAGAAATACCAGTTGACGTACACTGCAGGGAGACTCATGTGGGTTACCGCATAAACGATCCGTATGCACTAGCAGAGATTGAAACATGTTCGTAGCAAGAAAGAATCGTTCTTAAGTATTTGTACGGCGGAGTACTCTCCACAATGTATTCGCAAATTATATACAGGTAGCTCGAGCAGTGAGGGCCACTGCCAAATGTGATAAGTTTGCACATGGAAATGTTTATTGGGATTAACCAGGATTTACGCCACTCACGAATACGTACCAAGTCGTGTTGAAGTGCGCGAAGTTCCCCATAATTGTAAATTGGGCAGTAAATAACACTATCGTCAGCAAGGATACGCATTTAGGATGAATGACTACTAAATGTTGACCCAGTGCTAGCTGGATTGGTATTGTGATAGAAAAACTGTTTGTTTTTATTTTCGCCACATGGCCGTGCTGAAGTTGTGGACGAGAAAGTCGCCTGACGACGACGAAGGTGGCTTAAAGAACAGATGGACGCACAGCGCAAACCTGTTGTCGCTGTAATAAGTGCATGCGAACGAGAAAAATGCTCTAAATTTGTGGCGATCCTATTCGCGTACATATTTATTACCATAATCATAGCCTATGTCAACAAAAGAGCACTCGGAGCAGGATAATACGTTTTGGTGCGCGTTCTTATACGGCATCTGTGATACTGCTTTAGAGCTATCTTATAGGTATATCGTGACATGGAAATGCCTGATGCAATTAAATACAGAATAAAATTTCTGCCGTGGAACTCCTCCGGAAACTGCTAAGTAGTTCTTATTGTTTTGTGCTGTCCACGCTTTATTGTATGCTCACGGTTGCAGAAACGCACAAAGGCGATGCTATATTGGCGCGTTACGATATTTCCAATGAGTAATTTGAGACTCCAGTACCTTTCATTCTGTTTTTACCTTATTACTTCAAACATCTAGTGAGAAGACGTCTATATAAGACACTTCAAATGAGTTCCACGTCATCACGAACACCCGAGGGCATTTACATAATATGTTCAGTGATCTCCAATGACACCTGAAAAACTTATGGAAGCTTCAAGTTAACTCATATGCTCTCCCACTATTCCAAATATCATATATGCTGCAATATATCTCTGTCTTTTTCCTGTCTATTACAAGCTGCACTTGCGAGATACATGTGGTTATGAATCCGTCTCCGTTATGGTCTCCTTTGAGCAGCATCTGGTTACGTAATTTTGCATTTGACAACATTCAACAGAGGCTTTCTTTGTTGACATTCGTGCTAGGCGTTTACGGGCCAATAGCACACTCCTTCAACACCGCTTTCTTTCGGAATGACAACGGAATCCAGCGAATGAGTCTAGCAAACATAGTGCTGGAAGCGCTGCTCAGCTTCTCTATGGTATCATGAAGCACGCTAGCTGACTAAAATGATCTACGCAGGCATTCAATTTCTCGTCGCGTGCCAGTATCGGAAGTGCTCGGGCGTCACCAACAAATCATATTTGGAAAACCAGGTGATAAGAAGCGCGTGCAGGCGGTGAACGCATTAAGCGTACGAAGGCCAAACGAAGCGTAAAGAATCATGAGGGCTATGCTTCGGCGCTCCTTGTACTGCCAGTTGCAAAATAAAGACGGGAAAAGGCCTAGACTTGTCGACGAACACATGAAAAAGAAATTGAGTTTCGAAGACGGATTCAAGTGTCTTGGCATCGCCCTTCTACAATATAATGCAAGTCAGGTGTTAGGTGGCGTAATGATAAGTGAAAACAAAAATGGTAATTAAATATTTACTGCGAGGTTTACTAGACAATGGCAGTTCACGTTTTATAGGCCCGAAAGATTAATAGTCACCATCTCACTAGTTTTATATGTAATTTAACGTACAGTGTTCGCTAGATAAGGTGGACGTACTAATATTTATTACGGAAGCATTGGGGGCGCTGGAACACCGCCAAGTTATCTTCGTCGCGCAGGGGGAGGACGCCATTGCTGGTGGCCTCATCGTTGTGCGCTGGTGAGATTGAACTGTATTTGCAGTTGTGTCACCAATAAGAGAATACGTGGGAGGTACATACATAATATGCTGCACGTTATTTAATTAAGGCAGGGCGGAACTATAGAGACGCGCTAATTATGTACGCAAATTTCGGGGCGCTTTAAGCGAAAGTCCAGCTCGGAAGTCTAGAAGTCAGGACAACGGTATTCACTTGCTTTGCAGCAGTTGAAGTACGCGTAGAACGGCGAAGTCTAAGGACAGCGTGCTCACCGTAAGAAAGATGATGCCGGGGATTCTCGTGGCGTTTGAGGTTGACACCTCGATGGTTGCGTCGACCTTGACAACTGCAATTTTTCGTTGCTTTTCGTTTGGAAACAAGTGCAGTATCCTGGAAACGTGGCTCTGGCTCGCAACGAGACTTTGTGGTCGAACACGGGTAGCTGCAGCGTGCCGCGGGATGTCTGGAGCGTTGTCTGAATTCGGAAGCGGACGGAATGAAGCTGGGTGATAACACCAGTGTGCCAAGGTTCTAGGGAGTCTCGCATGAAAACCCTTTTGAGCAGTCGTCGGCTCCGCTTGCAGAATAGGGCGGTGACAGGTGTCTCGCAAGTGTGAACAGGGAACATTTGCCTAGACACAGGTGCTGCACCAGGTTGGACTGAGAACGGGGAAATGGCTGTCTTCGGGATGACTTCGACATCGTCAAAGGCGAGCTCACATTATGCTGTACAATGAGGTTGTTCATGTGCCATGTTCATGAGTTGCCGGCCTAGTTTCTTTATGTTCGCAGGCTTTGCAATATCACATTCCAGACAGGCTAGCGAAGTCGACACGAGACACGTGCTAACTCGCAATTAGTGTATATTTATGGGAAACAGCGTACAAATAAAGAAAGAATAAAGGTGCTGCGACAGCACCGTCTAGGAATATTGAAGAGAAAATGGTGCAGTGCCCACAATGAAAAGCAACTACAGCACTGTTATAAAAACATCCGTTCATTGGTGAGTAGAAAAAGAAACGCAGAGGCGTCTCGTTAGACAGGCTTTCTCTTTCATTTTGTCGTGAACAGTGTTCGCTTATATCGTATGCCTACATGTCGCTCCTCTTACCCAAAATTTGAATGCTAGATGGCATATGCACCCACGCAGAGGGTCTGCAATATAATCGAGGGTTCAACAAAAGCGGTTTTGGCCAAAGTCCCTAGTTCTGGTCAGGAAACAACATCGTTGAAGGAAACATATACCTGCCAACCTAAACAAGTCGTAGTTCTGCCCGAAAGGCGAAGCACCGATTACGATATCAAATTGGTAGGTAGCTGCACGAAGTAAGGATAGTAGTCTTATCGGACGTGGAAAGTTGTAAAAAAAACATTCGCTTACTAACTATATTAACAATGATATAATGTGTAAGCTTGACTCAACGAGGACGTAGAAAGAAACAGACACACAAAGACAGCGCTGTCTTTGTGTGTCTACTTATTTCTACGTCCTTGTTCAGTCGCGTTTGCATATTCTATCGTGGATTCAGACCAACTAGCTCGCCAGCGTGTTTACAATAACCAACGTCATCACGCACGCGTAGGTAAATATGAACACTTCTCGCTCCATGAGAGCAAAAACTCGCTGTCGAAATGTTGGAGTGAGGAATTGCGGTAGCAGCAGCGATGGAATTGACCTTCTTGTATCTCTCCCTTCAACGCGAACGAAACGCCGAAAGCACAGCTCATACGCAAATACCGGCACCACGCGCAGTCTGCAGACATCGCAGATCGCTTTGCAGATTAGGCGCATGCGGGCGGGAACTTTGAGTTTCAGCCATCTGGTGGGAGACTGTCGAACTCAGTCCTGCGTAGCGTTAAAAAAGATTATCACTCAGCATGGTATCAAACCGTTGCCAGCATGACGCAGAACGATATGCGCGTGCGATTAAACGACTCGGTCACGGCTTCCAAAGCTTCCGCGAGCGATACGCTCGGTTTTTTTTTTATATAGATATCACGTGAACTTGCACGACTGTGTTTCAGAAATCGCTTTTGGGAACAGTGTCACGCCATGTGTAGAGGGTCGAGATTGGCATGAATCGAAAGCTGAGTCTCCGCACTACATAGGCTGTAGCGGCTAGTACGTGAGTAGCCGTAGTTTTATCACAGCTACCGTGTTTATCTCGAAAATTGAGTACAAATTCTCATCATTTCCATAAGCTTCCATTACTGAATCATTAAGCGCGCTCGAAACAAAATTCTTCCTTGTCACAACGTGATCACTACATCTGACTCGTGTTGATTGTCTCCCAGAACATGTCTGTCGCCTGCCTTTTTGAATAGTCACCCTGCAGCTTTAGTTATTTGCGAAAAACCCGTTCACTCCCTTGAAAACGTGCTAGGTTCGTGCCGGGTTCGCTTGGGGCAGTAGTTGGTACGTATGCAGAAAAGCTCAATATGTTTCGAGGAGTTGCGAAGTGAGTCTGAAACAACAAGCGCCCGACTGTGTTGCTCATAGAAAAAATCTTCAATTACATTCAATGTCTGTCGTCAATAATCCTTTGGCAAACTTGGGTCACCCAGTGTGTCATTAGGTGTGTGGAAAGCGGGGGAACAATTATCCACGTTCGCCGCCACAGGCGCGCCGCGCTTATCGTTTCGTTTCTTGGCATTGTCAAGAGAAGGCGCGGCTTGTCCAGACAGAAGCGCCAGGGAGGAGCAGGGTTGCCGCATGATGTTTTTCTAAGCGTTCACAGGCGCCGGCGCGCATTGCATTTCGTAGGCGACGTGGTGGCTTCACGGTGGCGGTGCTAAATGACACCGGGTGTTCTCATGGAAGCGTGCAAAAGGTGTCCCACAGCAGTACACGCCTCATAAGTAACTCGCTTCGACGGTGGCAGTGCGTTTATTCAATGATAACGCATTGCACTTGACGTTCCTAGTGAAGTAGGTGCTGCCGCAAGTTTTTTGCATCTATCTATTTTTCCGCCAGTCATGATAAATTGGTTGTCGGTGGTCGATTTTATTAGCGCATCGGGCTGCTGTTCAGAGGGTACAGGGTTCGAAACTAACAACAGGAACAATTTTGGTCACTGAGCATGTGGCAATGTGCACATGCGTGCCGCTCTTCCACAAACCTCTTTGGCACCGATAGGGGTCAGCCATGTTACTGCCATTTTTGAAAAATAACCCCAATGCTAATCTCTCAGGCGGACAACTGACACACCGCGTGCCGACGTGTGGTCTAGGCGACGCTACGGAAGAGGTAGCGCGACAAATCAATACTTCTGCGCCCGCCGCGATAATTTGACAGCTATGGCATTGTTCCAGGTCCCTGGTTCAATTCCGATCATTACAGCCGTATTTTGACGGGAACGAAAGAACAAAACACTCCTGCACATAGATTTTGGTACACGTTAAGGAACACCAACGAGTCAGATTAATCCAAAGTCCGCGACTACGGCGTGTTTCAATCCGATGGAAGTTGGGGCATTTGTAGACTCATAATTCTGCCGACAAATCTGCCACGGTGTGATGTGCCATGTGAGGCGATAACAACACGCAACCGTCTCATAGTTTAGGAACAATCGCGCACAACATCGTGTCAGGAAAACACGTCTCCCTGTGCGTTTTCTTTAGCACGCAGACAGAGAGACGTGGTGCACGCAAGGTAGCTTTCGAAATGAAATCACCACTCTCGTATTGGACTAAATGTTGAGGAAATTATTCATTAGCCTTCAACATCACTGCAATTGTAATCAATTAAACTAAACATCAGAGAAAGTATCGCGTACATCAATTCCCACAGTGGGTGAGATCCGCGTAATTTTATCCCCCTATTTCAGAAAGCTATATAATCTGTCGGCGACCTACGACTGCTTCAAGTACGGGCACGCGATGGCGGAATGGATGCTTGCGTAGGTAAATGTAGTCCCCTACTGAGCAGCACGATATCATATGCTGTATGCCAAATCTAACGTTAGCCAACCTGTTCAACGAAAAAGACATTAAGAAACACGGCAAAATATAATGTCATAAACTTTGCGGTGTGTGGTCGTTTGTGGTCTGACAACCATGCATGCTAGGTCTTTAAATTATATCGTGCACCGTGCTTTGTTATTCCTTTTTTTCTTTGAATATCATGCGCAATATTAGCTGGGACACCCTACAAAAGAACTTCTGGAAAGAACATCTGGTGCTGCATTTGCTGAGTGAGTGGTCATCATGATCATGCTAGCCGCTTTATATCTTTGTTATTGGCCTTTACACAGTGTAGCGCAATTTGAAGAAAAAAAGCAGTATGTTTATTGGTATGATGTGCGCACCATTTGTCGGGTGCTAATGAAAGAATCGGACTTTGGGGACGGCTTCATAACCGCATATGTCTCGTATACGCTGCTTCAAAAGGATACGTAAGTGAACACAGGGCCTATATTACTGCCTGCATGCGTTCTAAAATTGCGGGACAGGCAGAACTATTTTAGTGTTGCCAGAACATTTCTCGAACCATTCGAGATTGCTGAACATTCTTTAGCAACTGCCTTGGTTCTTCAAAACCACGGGAAACATGTTTAAAAGTTGCTTATAGAGCGTTCAGACTCACCATATATCTGCACTCTTGTTCTCGATAAGAAGCCAAACAAATTATGCAGAGCATGCACCGATTTTTGACGCTTAAACAATGTTTAAGTCTATGACGCCGACCCAGTGTACCGAACCAATCACATATTCACCGACATCAGAGATAAGAAGCTGTTCTCCAAGTCTCCCCTGATCAAATTATATTAGATGGTACCTCTTGAAAAAAATGACATGACAGCTTTCTCGACTAAGTTTAGGCATTATCATTTTCTAGATATACCCTTCTGCATCAAGACCGCACCGGCTCTGTGCACCCGTTTGATGAAAATGTTACCTTTGGAATACCGTATGCTGTTCATTACACAGGCGAAGCTCTGGTCGCAACTGCTACGAGGGAAGAACAACTAGAACTGCGACAACTGTTCGCCAGCGTCCTATAAGCAGGGTTGAAGATCGAGCCGCAGAAATGTGAAGTTCGCGTGACCTCTGTGATCATCATAGGCCATCAATTGGGGGACGGCAATATCACGGTTAGTTAAGAATACAACATACAAAATTTTTAGTGCTCCCAAGCCCCGTATCAAGATTTAACTTTGCTCATTTCTCGGAGTGACTCTGTATTACCAGGACCGGATAACCCACTTCGCAGAAGTGCAACCTCTAACCCAGGGTGCCTAGAAGATGGAGAGGAGCAAGACATGCAACAGCAAAAAAAGCATCGTTTGAAGCGCTCAACAAAGCCTCAGCTTCTGAACCCATTGGGAAAGCAATCTATCTAAAAGGGAATCTGTGCTCTGACATGACGCTTCAGATAGCTGTGTAGGTGTTCTCATGTAAACGCGGGAGAGTCTCCGTCAAGCTGAGAGGTATACCACCTTGGGTCAGCCTCGCGAAGACAGATACTCTGCAACTGAGTGTCGATGCGTTGCGTTAGTTCCGGCTGTCGAGAAATTTCATGTATTCCTATATGGAATATTGCTCTATTCCAAACTAATCTCCAGGCGTTGCATTATCTATTCCACTCGAAAGGCTTTATTAGCAGTTTTGTGGCGGGATGCCGCATTGCAAGTGTATTCGATCAGGGTGGAGCCTATTAAAGGCTGTGAACCATTAGGCGCCAATAACATTAGCAAGCTATTACATTTCAATTTACGTAACCTTCTACCAACTACCTATAGGGCTAGTTCGCCGTGCGGCTAATTACGCGCTGCACGCATATATAGAGGACGTAAGACATAAGAAGGATCTATAATAGGCATAGGGGTTTAGGAGAAGGTGCAATCGCTTAGTACACGCATTTATTATGTGTGATTTCTCGTACGTGGCAGTTATGCTAAATTGAAATAGGGGGAGAAAAATAAATTGAAAGCATTAATCAGGAAAACCGCAAAGGCTGCGCTTGGTCTGCCTGTGACTACGTCAAACGATATGTTGTTACGACTGAATTTGAATAATACTTTAGATGAAATTGCCGAGGCTCAGCGTACGGCACAGAGGGAGCGGTTGCTAGGTGCACCAGCGGGTAGGTGTATTTTACAGTCAAATGAAGAATCGGAGGCTGTGTCGCACGATAGGGTGCCCCTACACGAGTTGAACGTGAACCTTAGGGCAAATATCATGGTTCGTCCGTTTCCGCGGAATGTCCACCCCGGGCACAATATAGGGAGGCGGGTCGCGAGAGCTAGGGCTTTGTTGCGAGAGGCAAAGGATCAGGAGGAGGAGTCTGCGTTTGTTGACGCCGCATGGAATAATATGAAAAATGCTTATTCGGTGATGGTAGTAGATGCCAAAGGGATCGTTAGAAATGCTGCTAATTTATACCAGAGATCCGGGGGTCGCTGAACAGGTGGCTATTTCTCTAGCACTAATTGATTCAAGAGTTTTGGTGTTTAGTGACTCGCGATCTGCGATTAAAGCCTTCTCGAGAAGACTTGTTCCAGAACCGTCTTACAGACAGCTGCAGGGTAGGGATATATACAGTTACTTGGTTCCCGGCGCACATGGGGACAGTGGAGGGAGCCCCGAGTAACCTCAACGTGGTGGCGCACAGGGAGGCACGAGGATTATTGTGCCGTGTACTCCCTGAAGGGGCTCGATCTCCCTCTCCTGAGTACAGGGACCAACTGTTAACCTACAACGAGATGACCAGGAACTATTACTTAGGGCGCAGGGCATTCCCCCTGCCACATTCTAAATTAAATAGGCCACAGGCAGTGACATTAAGGCTCCAGCAGACACGAACGTACCCTAGCACGGTCATCAGGAATAAGATTAATCCGGACTGCGGGGTTTCAGTCTAATGTAGTAAGTGTGGGGGTTTGCTCGATTTAGAACACATGCGTTGGCGCTGCTTGGCGATGGCCGATGATGGTTCTCGAGGTGAACAATGGTGGCAGCGGGTGCTGCACAGTGAAGTGCTGGCGCACCAACTCAGAGCAGTCCGGAGGGCCCGTGTGACGGCAGAGGGGCTCGGCCTCTCTATCCCGACGTGGGAGTGGCCCGCATCAGTTCCAGATGTCCCTCAGGACCTAACTAAATTTCTTCATACGATACCATACCATACCAAACCAAACCATACGTAACGTTTTATGCGAAACCTATTTCTGTACTTTCAGTCTCTGGCTTACCTAATTTACCTGAATAAGTAGCTTTACTTTCTCGCCCTAAACTTAAAGAAAAATGCATCAATTTTTTTAATTAACATGCAACATCTGTATTTGAGTGGACGATGCAAATTGTTCAGGCTCGCCCAAATACAGTTTTGATTCCTCAATATGAAACTTTTTCAAAGCGGAAACTTTTGCGAAGAGTATAGTACGCCAGAACACTATAGTGCGGTCGTTGTGCAGCTGCAGAACCACAGTCCAACCAACACCACTAGCCTCGAAGAGGATGAGAGAACCGAAGATGACAACGATGAAAAATCGCCTGCGGTATCACTCATCCTCGGCTAAATAAAAATACATATAAAAAGTTAATCCGCTGAGGTATTTCAACGAGTACTGAGTGGGCTAACCAAATTTTAAAAAGACGGAACGAAGAATAAATCGCAATGGTGGCGCTCGTACGCCTCGGAGCGCCAGCGAACATCGATATCCACCGGGAGCAGGGCAGATTCGTCGGTCTTTGCACGCTAGGTTCGTGCCTACAAATGGAACCTGGACAACTCGACTCTTCGGCATTCAAGTATCTCAAAATCACTTCAAGACTTCCCGGTCTTCGCTGCAGAAAGGACTGTGTCAACAGTCTATCTCCAGTCTTCATGCCAGATAAGAGTCAATAGCCGCTATCTCAAGAGTCTTCATACCAGATACATGCAATAGAAGTTGAATGAGCAGTGCTCTCTGGTTCATTCCCCGTTGACTCCAACTCTACGGCACCTAGTATATAGACTTCAGCAATTTTTTTCTCATTTTATGCTCATAATATTTTCCCCTCTCATTAGGGTTAACACGTGCAGCTGTTTCATTTCACTATGTTAACTGTACCGCTCTCCCTTGTTATTAGTTGTGTGCGAACTCTTTTTTTGTTTAATTTCATTTCTTCTTGTGACATAACCGATGGTCTCGTCCTGATTCAATACACTGAGACCTAGTCTCACTTGCCTGATGCCCTTTCTTAGGCACCTTCCTCAATACCCTTTTTAATCTGCGTGGTGCTGCAAAGATTTATCTTAGGATATGCGCCTGCATATATATTTCTTGATGATCAATTCCTTCATTTAAAAAAAAGTTATATGTTCGCATGTAAGCCCCCTCGTGGGACTGCAGGAGGCCATTATATCTTAATTAGGCAATAAATTGAGTATCGCTTCGCTGGCTTGAACTGTAAAAATGTTGAATATACGTTTTACAATTGCGACAATGCCACATTCTCAAAGACACTATAGAATGCGGAATTAAGAGCAGGGTGCTTCTCATCCTGCCGCAAAACGCTGCAAACAACACAAATCACTGGACAAGTGAGTTCTTCATTTAGTATTCGCAAATAACTCGCATTTCTCTTTCTTCTTTTACTCAGATCACATGCGTATTCCTTCCATCTCAATTATACCTAGGTGGCCTCAGTTTGCAACATCATAGTTACAAACGAACGGTCTTGCTATGCGACTGGAAGTATGACTGGTAAATATGGGGCTGTCAGAGTACGGGTCTAATTTTGTATTTTCTTGCAAATTTTTTGTCTGAACGCCGAAGACAAGTTTCAGCGGCATTTGCTCGACGTGCTTCTTAAGCTGTGAACCACGGCAATATTTTGGCAGTAAGAGGGCCACCCCCTTTGCAAATAAAATAAGGTTGTAAAGCAAAAAATGAATGTGCATGATACAGCGACTCTTTGCTCTACGCTTTCATAGCATGATTCCTGTGGTTGTAGTAAAGGGTAGCAGTGATACTCACAACATTCTTCATGTTTCACGCACTGCATGTCTCGCCTGCGAAACGTGTCTCGTGAGCAACCACAAGGCTTCTTCCCGTAACCAGTATACCCGCCCTGGTTGCAGGTTGTTCTAAAACCGTATCCATTTGGGCACGCGTTTTCGCCTGTTAAACCATAGGAGCATGTCGTTGGCACTTCATGGTTTCTTGGGCAACCTGATCAGAAGAAAAAGATAAAATTGCACTTTGAGCAAAAGAGCTCTAACATTACCAAACGTTAAATGCCATTGCAATAGCACTTGCACATGTGTGTTCCGAAAGCTGATGATGTAAAGCGCCTCTTGCTCGCTCCTGGAGCTCGTTCAAAAATGCCAAGCCATTATACAGCACCCAAATGTGTGTATCTTTGGGTCTCTATACCTTTAGAGTTGAAAGACCAGAAAATGTTGCGAACCACGCGCATCATAACCAATGCATTAAACAGAAGTGCAACTGAACGGCAATTCTGCTTATTGCTTCTGTGTGTGTGTATTCGCTACTCATTGTCACTCGTCACTGCAACTGCAGCATTCCCGCCATGACAAACGAATGCCAAAGAGCTCGGGTCATGGCACCCTGGATATGCCTAAGGGTGCGTGGAAGCCCCCTACGTTTTTTGTAGGTACTGTAACCACAAGACGCTCTAGACATGAGTGAAGGAATGAATTCTGGTGTTTTACTTACCAAAACCGCGATTATGCTTATGAGGAACGCCGTGGTAGGGGACTTCTGAATAATTATAACCACCTGCGGATCTAAAACGTACCTCCAATGTGTGGGACACGGGCGTTTTCGAATTTGGCCCTATCGAAATGCGGGTGCCGCGGCCGGAGTTTTATTTCGCAACCTCGCGCTTCGCAGCGTAGCACCCCAGTCACGTGGCCGGTTCTAGGCACGAGAAGGCTGTAATGTAGTTCAAGGGTTCACTGCTGCAAAAGTAGAATTAGTTGAACCAAATTGGAAAAGTTGGCAACCCCTATTATGTTAAAGTCTTCGAACGCTGTGATGCTTCTTCCCAAACCTACAAGCTTTCCAATGTATCGTTTTTTGTAGAACAAGAATATATTTCTATTTGTTTTCGTTGTTATGCTCCACATCAACGTCGTCGTCATCGCCATCATCACCATAATCATCAGCCTGGTTACGCCCACTGCAGGGCAAATGCCTCTGCCATATTTCTCCAACTACCCCAGTCATGTACCAATTGTGGCCATGATGTCCCTGCAAACTTCTTAATCTCATCTGCCCACCTAACTTACTGCCAGCCCCTGCTACTCTTCCCTTCCCTTGGAATCCAGTCCGTAAACCTTAATGACCATCGGCTATCTTACCTCCTCATTATATGTCCTGCCCATGCCCATTTCTTTTTTTTGATTTCAACTAAGATGTCATTAACTCGCGTTTGTTCCCTCACGCAATCTGCTCTTTTCTTAACCCTTCACGTTACACCTCTCATTCTTCTTTCCATAGCTGGTTGCGTCTTCCGAAATTTAAGTAGAGCCATTTTCGTAAGCCTCCAGGTTTCTGCCCCGTACGTGAGTACTGGTAAGGCACAGCTGTTATAAACTTTTCTCTTGAGGGATAATGGAAACCTGCTGTTCATGATCTGAGAATGCCTGCAAAACGCACCCCAGCCCATTCTTATTCTTCTGATTATTTCAGTCTCATGATCCGGATCCGCGGTCACTACCTGCCCTAAGTAGATGTATTCCCTTACCACTTCCAGTGCCTCGCTACCTATCGTAAACTGCTGTTCTCTTCCGAGACTGTTAAACATGACTTTAGTTTTCTGCAGATCAATTTTAGACCCACCCTTATACTTTGCCTCTGCAGGTCAGTGAGCGTGCATTTCAGTTGGTCCTCTGAGTTACTCAGCAAGGCAATATCATCAGCGAATGGCAAGTTACTAAGATATTCTCCATTAACTCTTATCCCCATTTCTTCCCAATACAGTTCTCTGAATACATCCTGTAAACAAGCTGTGAATAGCATTGGAGAGATCCTACCTCCCTGCCTGATGCCTTTCTTTATTGGGATTTTGTTGTTTTCTTTATGGGGGAATACGGTGGCTGTAGATCCGCTATAGATATCTTTCAGTATTTTTGCATATGGCTCGTCTACACCCTGATTCCATAATGCCTCCATGAGTGCTGAGGTTTCGACTGAATCGAACGCTTTCTCGTAATCAATGAAAGCTGTATATAAGGGTTGGTTATACTCCGCACATTTCTCTATCACCTGATTGGTAGTGTGAATATGGTCTATTGTTGAGTAGCCTTTACGGAATAATGCCTGCTCCTTTAGTTGGCAGAAGTCTAAGCTGTTCCTAATTCTATTTGCGATTACCTTAGTAAATACTTTGTAGGTAACGGACAGCAAGCTCAAGTCTAGGCTAATTGAAGTTCTTACCATATCATGGTCATTGCAGCGCACCTTGCCGAGCACGCCCGCATCTTGTATGATGCCAGGGTCAGCGCAGAGTTTGAAGTCTATTTTATTTGTAGTCTCGCCATTCGGGCTCCTCCACGTCCACTTTCTGCTACCCCGTTTTCGGAAGAATGTATTCATTATCCGCATATTATACTGTTCTGCAAACTGTACTAATAGCTCTCCCCTGCTATTCCTAGAGCCTATGCTATATTCCCCCACTGACTTGTCTCCAGCCTGCTTCTTGCCTACCCTGGCATTGAAGTCACCCATCAGTATAGCGTATTTTGTTTTGACTTTACCCATCGCCGATTCCACGTCTTCAAAGAAGCTTTCGACTTCCTTGTCATCATTACTGGATGTAGGGCCGTAGCCCTGTACGACTTTCAATTTGTACCTCTTATTAAGTTTCACAACAAGACCTGCCACCCTGTCGTTAATGCTATAGAATTCCTTTATGTTACCAGCTATATCCTTATTAATCAGGAATCCGACTCCTAGTTCTTGTCTCTCCACTAAGCCCCTGTAGCACAGGACGTGCCCTCTCTTTAGCACTGTATATGCTTCTTTCGTCCTCCTAACTTCACTGAGCCCTATTATATCCCATTTACTGCCCTCTAATTACTCCAATGAACGAAGTATCTTTAATAGCGTGTAAGTTAGTAACGAAATTCCTTTCTTTGCTGGCGATCTTCTTTCTGCGTGAATTTTAAAACTTCACTTTCCACCTAAGGGCGAGGAATCCCGTGGCCAACAACATCGCCAAGAAACTTCGCCAACTTCAAAAAATAAGTTATACCAATTTACCTTTTTGATGGTTTAATCGTCGGATTGGACACTCGGGCACACTTTAAGAAGTGGGTAAGAAAACTGATATGCTTATTTCATGTTTCTTGGGAAACAGTGCCGTCAAATAAGAATTGGTAAGTTTTTGGTAGTCCATATACAACTCGCTTCCTTAGGCGAGTGAAAACTGCAGGCACAATGTGAGGCCGAGCGGCATAACGCGTAAATATATACATCAGCCTGGTGTTATCAGTGCAGAACGTAGATGGAACACGAGACGAGAAGACAACACCACAAGCGCTGTGGTGTCGTCTTCCCGTCTCGTCTATCGTGTAGGTTTTGAGCTGTTAACACGAGAATAAAAAACCAACAAGCCCAAGCTGCTATTCTAGCGATATACGTCAACTCAGGATTAAAGTGCGGTCATAGGCTTCGATTCTTCATTCACGTGTATCTGCAAATACCCGCTGTGAGGTCACGTTTGGAAAAGACCACCCCTCCACCTTCCGTGGGGGCTCGTTTCCAGAATGACGATGCGACTTATTTACCGGAAGTGGAAGCAGAGGCCTGTGCAAAAATACTTTTTCTTACTATTACGATGGGAGGTTGATAAATGGAATGGGATGATTCAATACGTGTGTTGTACCATGTCATGCACTTCTTTTGCTGCCGCTTACTGAACGGCGAAAAGAACAGGATACCGGCATCTACTCATCATTCGGCTGGTCCGAGCTGCGATGGCCCGCCAATCAGGGACTCTTAGTGGCCTACACAGACGGTCATATGCAGCTTTTCTGGACACGTACCAACCAGCGCCCAAACCGGCCCCGGCACGAAGCCAGCGCGTTTTCAATGGAATGAGCAGGTTTTTGCGAATTCAGGTAAATTATTGAAAAAGGAGGGTGGAGACATGTTCTGGAAGACATCCCGTAGGAGCCAAATTCAGTGATCACTCTCTGACAAGTAAGAATTTTGTTCCCAGAGTGGTTAAAGATTCAGCAGTAAAGGTCTATGGAAGCGATGAAGATTCGTGCTCGATTTTAGAGACACAAACGGTAGCCGTGAAAAAACTGTGGTATCTATCGTAAAAGACGCTGCAGCGTATGTAGTTCGCAGATTCAGATTTCGATTGATGACTAACTCGACTCTCTACACAAGCCGTAATACTGGTCCCAAAAGCGATTTTTGATACACAGTCGGGCAAGTTTACGTGGTATCTATAAAAACCCGAGAATATAACTAGCGGCAACGTTGGAAGCCGTGGCTCAGTCATTTAATCACTCGCGCCTATCATTCTATGTCATGCTGGCAATGGTTCGATGCCTTGATGCTTTTTTACACCACGAAGGACTGAGTTCGACAGTCTTCCACCAGTTCGCCGAAATACAAACTATTTACAGGAGAGCTCTTCAAATATTACGTTCAATATTTTACTTCCTAAAAAATAGGAATGGGTTGGTTATTAGTTAGGTCATCGCTCTTATTATCGGATTTTATTCCTTGCACAACATAACAAGCATGCGCATAACATTGTGTTTGGTTAAAAAAATACTATCGTGCCTTGTAGCGTGGGCCTACTCAGGAATTCTGGACATTGCACTTTCACCATACTGTGGAACTTCACGGCAATGCACATGAGTAACTGAATTAGCAAAATTTTAAAGAAAATATTGTTTCTTTATAACAGCCGAGTGGAACAGAGGAGCCTAAAAGCAGTGAAGAAGAAACTAAGAATAGGCAAGAATCAGATGTACGCGTTAAGAGACAAAGCCGGGAATATCATTACTTATATGGATAAGATGGTTCAAGTGGCTGAGGAGTTCTGTAGACATTTATACAGTACCAGGGGCAGCCACGACGATAGTGGAAGAGAGAATAGTCTGGAGGAATTTTAAATCCCAAAAGTAACGTCGGAAGAAGTAAAGAAAGCCTTGGGAGCTATGCAAAGGGTGAAGCCAGCTGGGGAGGATCAGGTAGCAGCAGATTTGTTGAAGGATGGTGGGCAAATTGTTCTGAAAAACAGGCCACCCTGTATACGCAATCCCTCTTGACTTCGAGAGTACCTGAATCTTAGAAGAACGCTAACATAGCCCTAATCCATAAGCAAGGGGACGCCAATGACTTGAAATATGTTAGACGAATCAGCTTACTCTCCGTTTCCAACAAAGTATTTACTAAGGTAATCGCAAATAAAATCAGGAACACCTTAGACTTGTGTCAACCAAATGACTAGGCAGGATTCCGTAAGGGCTACACAACAACAGACGATATTCACACTATCAATCAGGTGACAGAGAAATGTGCAGAATATAACCAATCCTTATATATAGCTTTCATTGATCACGAGAAAGTGTTTGATGCAGTCGAAACCTCACCAGTCATAGAGGCATTACGGAATCAGGGTGTAAACTAGCCCTATGTAAAAATACTGAAGGATATCTTTAGCGGCTCCACAGCCACCGTAGTCCTCTATAATGAAAGCAACAAAATCCCAATAAAGAAAGGCGTCAGCCAGGGAGATGCGATTTCTCAAATCCTATTCACAGCGTCTTTACAGGACGTATTGAGAGAACTGAATTGGGAAGAATTAGGGATAAGAGTTAATGGAGAATACATTAGTAACTTTCGATTCGCTGATGATATGGCTTTGCTTAGTAACTCAGGGGACCAACAGCAATGCATGCTCACTGACCTGGAGAGGCAAAGCCGAAGGGTGGGTCTAAAAATTATTCTGCAGAAAACTAAAGTAATGTTTAACCTCTTCGGAAGAAAATAGCCGTTTAAAATAGGTAGCGAGGCACTGGAAGTGGTAAGGGAATACATCTACTTAGGACAGGTAGTGATCGCGGGTCCGGATTATGAAACTGAAATAATCAGAAGAATAAAAATTGGCGGGGGTGCCTTTGGCAGGCATTTTCAGATCATGAACAGGAGGTTGCCGTTATCACTCAAGAGAAAAGTGTATAACAGCTGTGTCTTACCAGTACTCACGTACGGGGCAGTAACCTGGAGGCTTACGAAAAGGGTTCTATTTAAATTGAGGACGACGCAACAAGCTATGGAAAGAATAATGATAGGTGTAACGTTAAAGGATAAGAAAAGAGCAGATTGGGTGAGGGAACAAACGCGAGTTAATGACATGTTAGTTGAAATCAAGAAAAAAAATGGGCATGGGCACGACATGTAATGAGGAGGGAAGATAACCGATGGTCATTAAGGGCTACGGACTGGATTCCAAGGGAAAGGAAGCGTAGCAGAAGGCGACAGGAAGTTAGTTGGATGGATGAGATTAAGAAGTTTGCAGGGACAACATCACCACAATTAGTACATGACTGGGGTAGTTGGAGAAGTATGGTAGGGGCCTTTGTCCTGCAGTGGGTGCAACCAGGATGATTATGAACAGCCGAGTATCTACGAGTTTCAACTGTTTGCGCCACTTAGTCGGAATATTGGTGGTTCGTTAAACCAGATTTTTGGTCCGGGATGGGCGGCTATGTCACACGACACGAGCAAACGGTCCAGCACCCTCCCAGCACAGGGCACATTGACTCGAAGACGAGCTAAATTTAAACCATAAAGCGATTTGTTACAGCTGCAGTTTTGAACTGTAATTGCAGAGCGAGTGTCATTCAGTCTCTTTGCATTCGAAAGTTTTGTGACGCAACAGGGAGGGAGAGCGAGTGCAGATGGGTGCACGTGTGCACTTATATTAGCGTGTGCACGCCGGTTAGTGTCTCACTGTTTGAATATGCGTGCGCGCAAGGGCATGTGTGCGTGTGCGAACATACGCGTGTTTATGTGTGCGTGCAGTTCCGTGTGCGCCCATGCGAAAATTTTTGTGCGTGTGTGCGTGTGCGGGCGCGTCTAAATGTGAATGCGGTCGAGCATGTGTCGTATCTCTGCGTGTGTGCGAACGTGCATGCGTGCGTGCATTTTCGTGCGTGTGTGCATGCGCGAGCGCGGTAAATGTGAATGCGGGCGAGCATGCGTCCCTTCTCTGTGTGTTGGCGTTTGTGTGAGTGTGGGCGAACGTGCATGCGTGCGTGCGTGCGTGCGCGCGTGCTTGAGTTTTTGGGCATATGTGCAAACATGAGTGCATCTAAATGTGAATTCAGGCCAGCATGTGTCGTATTTCTGCGTTTTTGCGAACGTGCGTGGGTGCATTTTTGGAAGCATGCGCAAGCATGGGAGCGCGTAAATGTGAATGCAGGCCAGCATGTGTCGTATTTCTGCGTTTTTGCGAACGTGCGTGGGTGCATTTTTGGAAGCATGCGCAAGCATGGGAGCACGTAAATGTGAATGCAGGCCAGCATGTGCCGTATTTCTGCGTTTTTGCGAACGTGCGTGGGTGCATTTTTGGAAGCATGCGCAAGCATGGGAGCACGTAAATGTGAATGCAGGCCAGCATGTGCCGTATTTCTACGTTTTTGCGAACGTGCATGGGTGCATTTTTGGAAGTATGTGCAAATCTGGGCGCATCTAAATGTGAATTCAGGCCAGCATGTGCCGTATTTCTGAGTTTTTGCGAACGTGCGTGGGTGCATTTTTGGAAGTATGTGCAAGCATGGGAGCACGTAAATGTGAATGCAGGCCAGCATGTGTCGTATCTCTGCGTTTTTGCGAACATGCGTCGGTGCATTTTTGGAAGTATGTGCAAACATGGGCGCAGCTAAATGTGAATTCAGGCCAGGATGTGTCGTATTTCTGCGTTTTTGCAAACGTGCGTGGGTGCATTTTTGGAAGTATGTGCAAGCATGGGAGCACGTAAATGTGAATGCAGGCCAGCATGTGTCGTATTTCTGCGTTTTTGCGAACGTGCGTGGGTGCATTTTTGGAAGCATGCGCAAGCATGGGAGCACGTAAATGTGAATGCAGGCCAGCATGTGCCGTATTTCTACGTTTTTGCGAACGTGCATGGGTGCATTTTTGGAAGTATGTGCAAATCTGGGCGCATCTAAATGTGAATTCAGGCCAGCATGTGCCGTATTTCTGAGTTTTTGCGAACGTGCGTGGGTGCATTTTTGGAAGTATGTGCAAGCATGGGAGCACGTAAATGTGAATGCAGGCCAGCATGTGTCGTATCTCTGCGTTTTTGCGAACATGCGTCGGTGCATTTTTGGAAGTATGTGCAAACATGGGCGCAGCTAAATGTGAATTCAGGCCAGCATGTGTCGTATCTCTGCGTTTTTGAGAACGTGCGTGGGTGCATTTTTGGAAGCATGCGCAAGCATGGGCGCACCAAAATGTGAATTCAGGCCAGCATGTGTCGTATTTCTGCGTTTTTGCGAACGTGCGTGGGTGCATTTAAGGAAGCATGCGCAAGCATGGGAGCGCGTAAATGTGAATGCAGGCCAGCATGTGTCGTATTTCTGCGTTTTTGCGAACGTGCGTGGGTGCATTTTTGGAAGCATGTGCAAGCATGGGAGCGCGTAAATGTGAATTCAGGCCAGCATGTGCCGTATTTCTACGTTTTTGCGAACGTGCATGGGTGCATTTTTGGAAGTATGTGCAAATCTGGGCGCATCTAAATGTGAATTCAGGCCAGCATGTGCCGTATTTCTGAGTTTTTGCGAACGTGCGTGGGTGCATTTTTGGAAGTATGTGCAAGCATGGGAGCACGTAAATGTGAATGCAGGCCAGCATGTGTCGTATCTCTGCGTTTTTGCGAACATGCGTCGGTGCATTTTTGGAAGTATGTGCAAACATGGGCGCAGCTAAATGTGAATTCAGGCCAGGATGTGTCGTATTTCTGCGTTTTTGCAAACGTGCGTGGGTGCATTTTTGGAAGTATGTGCAAGCATGGGAGCACGTAAATGTGAATGCAGGCCAGCATGTGTCGTATTTCTGCGTTTTTGCGAACGTGCGTGGGTGCATTTTTGGAAGCATGCGCAAGCATGGGAGCACGTAAATGTGAATGCAGGCCAGCATGTGCCGTATTTCTACGTTTTTGCGAACGTGCATGGGTGCATTTTTGGAAGTATGTGCAAATCTGGGCGCATCTAAATGTGAATTCAGGCCAGCATGTGCCGTATTTCTGAGTTTTTGCGAACGTGCGTGGGTGCATTTTTGGAAGTATGTGCAAGCATGGGAGCACGTAAATGTGAATGCAGGCCAGCATGTGTCGTATCTCTGCGTTTTTGCGAACATGCGTCGGTGCATTTTTGGAAGTATGTGCAAACATGGGCGCAGCTAAATGTGAATTCAGGCCAGCATGTGTCGTATCTCTGCGTTTTTGAGAACGTGCGTGGATGCATTTTTGGAAGCATGCGCAAGCATGGGCGCACCAAAATGTGAATTCAGGCCAGCATGTGTCGTATTTCTGCGTTTTTGCGAACGTGCGTGGGTGCATTTAAGGAAGCATGCGCAAGCATGGGAGCGCGTAAATGTGAATTCAGGCCAGCATGTGCCGTATTTCTGCGTTTTTGCGAACGTGCATGGGTGCATTTTTGGAAGTATTTGCCAACATTGGCGCATCTAAATGTGAATTCAGGCCAGCATGTGCCGTATTTCTGCGTTTTTGCGAACGTGCGTGGGTGCATTTTTGGAAGTATGTGCAAACATGGGCGCATCTAAATGTGAATTCAGGCCAGCATGTGTCGTATTTCTGCGTTTTTGCGAACGTGCGTGGGTGCATTTAAGGAAGCATGCGCAAGCATGGGAGCGCGTAAATGTGAATGCAGGCCAGCATGTGTCGTATCTCTGCGTTTTTGCGAACGTGCGTGGGTGCATTTTTGGAAGTATGTGCAAACATGGGCGCATCTAAATGTGAATTCAGGCCAGCATGTGTCGTATTTCTGCGTTTTTGCGAACGTGCGTAGGTGCATTTTTGGAAGCATGTGCATGGGAGCGCGTAAATGTGAATTCAGGCCAGCATGTGCCGTATTTCTGCGTTTTTGCGAACGTGCATGGGTGCATTTTTGGAAGTATTTGCCAACATTGGCGCATCTAAATGTGAATTCGGGGCAGCATGTGCCGTAGTTCTGCGTTTTTGCGAACGTGCGTGGGTGCATTTTTGAAAGGATGTGCAAGCATGGGCCCATCTAAATGTGAATTCAGGCCAGCATATGTCGTATTCCTGCGTTTTTGCGAACGTGCGTGGGTGCATTTTTGGAAGCATGCGCAAGCATGGGAGCGCGTAAATGTGAATGCAGGCCAGCATGTGTCGTATCTCTGCGTTTTTGCGAACGTGCGTGGGTGCATTTTTGGAAGCATGTGCAAGCATGGGAGCGCGTAAATGTGAATTCAGGCCCGCATGTGCCGTATTTCTGCGTTTTTGCGAACGTGCATGGGTGCATTTTTGGAAGTATGTGCAAACATGGGCGCATCTAAATGTGAATTCAGGCCAGCATGTGCCGTATTTCTGCGTTTTTGCCAACGTGCGTGGGTGCATTTTTGAAAGCATGTGCAAGCATGGGAGCACGTAAATGTGAATGCAGGCCAGCATGTGTCGTATCTCTGCGTTTTTGCGAACGTGCGTGGGTGCATTTTTGGAAGTATGTGCAAACATGGGCGCATCTAAATGTGAATTCAGGCCAGCATGTGTCGAAATGCTGCGTTTTTGCGAACGTGCGTGGGTGCATTTTTGGAAGCATGTGCAAGCATGGGAGCGCGTAAATGTGAATTCAGGCCAGCATGTGCCGTATTTCTGCGTTTTTGCGAACGTGCATGGGTGCATTTTTGGAAGTATTTGCCAACATTGGCGCATCTAAATGTGAATTCAGGCCAGCATGTGCCGTATTTCTGCGTTTTTGCGAACGTGCGTGGGTGCATTTTTGAAAGCATGTGCAAGCATGGGCCCATCTAAATGTGAATTCAGGCCAGCATGTGCCGTATTTCTGCGTTTTTGCGAACGTGCGTGGGTGCATTCTTGGACGTATGTGCAAGCACGGGAGCGCGTAAATGTGAATGCCGGCCAGCGTGTGTCGTATCTCTGTGTATGTGCGTGTGTGTGAGTGTATGTGAACGTGCGTGCGTGCGTATGTGGGCGCATGCATTTTGCCCGTGTGCGCATACGTGGGCGCGTGTAAATGTGGATGCGGACGAGGATGTGTCCTATCTCTGTGTGTTGGCGTTTCTGTGAGAGTGTGCGAACGTGCGTGCGTGCTTGCATTTCTGTGCGTGTGTGATTGCGTGGAAGGGGTAAATGTGAATGCGGTCGAGCATGTGTCATATGTCTCTGTGTGTGCGTTTGTGTGTGTGTGCGAACGTGCGTGCTTGCGTGTGTATGTGCACCTTCGTGCGTGTGTGCATGCATGGGCGCTTGTAAATGTGAATGCGGGCGAGCACGTGTCGTAGCCCTGTGTGAGTGCCTTTGTGTGAGTGTGTGCGAAGGTGCATGCGTGCGTGTGCGCATGCGTCCGTGTATTTTTTGTCTTTGTGTGCATGCCTGGACGCGTGTAAATGTGAATGTGGGCAAGCATATGTCGTATCTCTGTGTGCGCGTTTGAGTAAGTGTGTGTGAACGTAGGCGCGTGCGTGTGTGTGTGCGCGGATATATTTTTGGCCGTGTGTACATACGCGCGCGCGTGTAAAGGTGAATGCAGGCAAGCATGTGTAATATCACTGTGACTGTGCGTTTGTGTGAATGTGCGCGAACGTACGTGCGTGTGTGCGTGCGTGCCTGCATTTTTGTCCTTGTGTACTTACGTGGCCGCCTGTAAATGTGAATGCGGGCGTGCGTGCGTGTGACGTATCTCTCTGTGTGTGTGGTAGTGTGATTGCGTGCGAACGTGCGTGCCTGTGTATGCGTGCGCGTGCCCATGCATTTTTGTCACTGTGTGCATGCGTGGCCTCGTCAAATATGAATGCTAGCGAGCGTGTGTCGTATCTTGGAGCGTGTGCGTTTGTTTGAGTGTGTGCGAACGGGCGTGCGTGTGTGCATGGGTGTGTGCACTATTGTGCGTGTGGGCATGACTGGATGGTTGTAAATATGTAATGCGGGGGAGCATGTGTCGTATATCTGTGTGTGCGTGCGCTTGTGTAAGTGCGTGAACGTGCGTGCGTGCGTGCGTGTGTGCGTACGTGCATCAATTCTTGTGCATGTGTGCAAGCGCGGGCGTGTGTAAATGTGAATGCGGGAGAGCGTGTATCTTACCTGTGTGTGTTGGCGTTTGTTTGAATGTGTGCGAACATGCGTGTGTGCGTGTGTGCATGCGTGCGTGCATTTTTGGCCGTATGTGCAAGCATGGCTGCGTGTAAATGCGAATGCAGGCCAGCATGTGTCTTATCTCTGTGTGTGTGTGCGTGTTTGTGTGAATATGTGCGAACGTGCGTGCGTGTGTGCGATTTTGGGTGTATGTGCAAGCATGGGCGCGCTTAGATGTGAATGCATGCCAGCATGTGTCGTATTTCTGTGTATGTGCGCGTTTGTCTGAGTGTGTGTGTGCGTGCGTGGGTTCGTGCGTGCATGCATTTTGGCCGTGTGCGCATACATGGGCGCGTGCAAATGCGAATGTGGGCGTGCATGTGTCGTATCTCTGTCTGTGTGTCTTTTTGTGAGTGTGTACGAACGTGCGCACGTGCATGTGTGCATGCGTGCGTGCATTTTTGGCAGTGTGTGCCTACGTGGGCGCATTTACATGTGAATTCGGGTGAGCATGTGTGGTACCTCTTTGAGCGTGCGTTTGTGTGAGTGTGTTCGAACGTACGTGCGAACGTGCATGCTTGTATGCGTGTATGCGTGCGTGCGTGCATCTTTGGGCGTTTGGCATGCGTGGCCGCGTGTAAATGTGAATGTGGCCGAACATGTGTCCTATCTCGATGTGTGAGCGCTTGTGTGATCCTGTGGGAACGCGCCTGCGTGCGCACATTTTTGGGCCTATTTGCGTGCGTGGGCGCTTGTTGAAGTGAATGCTAGCGAGCATGTATCGTATCTCTGTGTGTGTGCACCTGTGTGCGTGTATGCCAACGTGCGTGTGTTTGTGTGTGTGCGTGAATTTTTGTCCGTGTGTGCATGCGTGGGCGCGTGTAAATGTGAAGGCGGGCGTGCATGTGTCGTATCTCTCTCTCTATCTTCTCTGTGTGTGTGTGTGTGTGTGTGTGTGTGTGTGTGTGTGTGTGTGTGCGTGCGTGTGTGCGTGTGTGCGTGCGTGCGTGTGTGTGTGTGTGTGTGTGTGTGTGTGTGTGTGTGTGTGTGTGTGTGTGTGCGCGCGCGCGCGTGCGTGCGTACGCGCGCGAGTGTGGGTGAGCGTTCACGCGTGCATTTTTTGCGTGTCTGCATGTGTGGGCGAGTGTAAAGGAGAATGCCGGCGAACATGTGTCGTAGCTCACTCTGTGTGCGCTTATGTATGTGCGTATGCGAACGTGCGTGCGTGCGTGTGTGTGTGCAATTTTGTCCCTCTGTGCATGTGTAGGCTCGTGAAATGAGAACGCTATTGAGCGCGTGTCGTATCTATGTGCGTGTGCGTTTGTGTGAGTGTGTGCGAACGGGCGTACGTGTCTGCGTGCGCACGTATGGCAATGCTAGCGAGCGTGTGTCGTATCTCTGTTTGTGTGGGTTTGATTGAGTGGGTTCGAATGTGCTTGCCTTTCGTGCATTTTTGTGCGTCTGTGCATGCTTGGATGGGTGCAAATGTGAATGCAGGGGAGCATGTGTCGTATCTCCGTTTGTTTGTGCGCTTGTGTGATTGTGTGAACGTGCGGGTGTGCGTGCATTTTAGTGCATGTGTACATGCGCGGGCAGGTGTAAATGTGAATGCTAGCGGGCGTGTGTCGTATCTCAGTGCTTGTGCGTTTGTATGAGTGTGTTCAAACGTGCGTGCGTGCATTTTCGTGCCTGTGTACATGTTTGGACGGGTGTAAATGTAAATGCGGGGGCGCATGTGTCACATCCCTCGGTGTGTGCGCGCTTGTGCGAATGTGCGAACGTGCGTGGTTGCGTGCGCGTATTTTGGTGCGTGTGTACATGCGTGAGCACGTGTAAATATAAATGCGGGCGAGCATGTGTCGTAACTCTGTGTGCGTCCGTTTGTGGGAGTCAGGGAGAACGTGCGTGCGTGCGTACATTCTTGTGGGTGCGTGGGCGCGCGTAGATGTGAATGCGGGCGAGAATGTGTCCTCTCTTTGTATGTGCACGTTTGTGTGAGTGTTTGCGAACGTGCGGGGGTACGTGCATTTCTGGGCGTATGTGCAAGCATGGGTGCGTGTAAATGTGAATGCAGACCAGCATGTGCCGTATCAATGTGTGTGCGTTTCTGTAAGTCAATGCCAACGTGCGTGCGTGGACGCGCGTATATGTAAATGTGGGCGAGCATGTGTCGTACCTATGTGTCAATGCGTTTGTGTGTATGTGTGTGTGCGAACGTGAATGCGTGCATGTATTTTTGTGCGTGTGTGCGTGCGTTGGCGCGCGCAAATGTGAATGCGCGCGTGCATGCGTCGTATCTCTGTGTGTGTGCGTTTGTGTGAGTGTGTGGGAACGTGCGTGAGTGCGTACACGTGTGCGCGTGCATGCGTGGATACGAGTGAATAGGAATGTGGGCGAGCATGTGTCGTATCTGCGTGTGTGTGCGTTTGTATGAGTGGGGGCGAAGATGCGTGCGCGCATGAGCGCATTTTGTGCTTGTGAACATGCGATGGCGAGCGTAAATGCGAATGCCGGCCGGCATGTGTCGTGTCTCTCTGTGTGTGCGTTTGTGTAAGTGTATGCGAACGGGCGTGCATGAGTACATCTTTTTGCGTGTGTGCATGCATGGGCGCGTGTAAACGTGAATGCGGGCGAGCATGCATCCTATCTCTGTGTGTGTGCGTTTCTGTGTCTGCAAACGTGCGTGCGTGGGTGCGCGTCATTGCGAATGTGGGTGAGCATGTGTCATATCTGTGTGTGTGTCTGCGTTTGTGTGTGTGCGAAGGTGAGTGCGTGCGTGCATTTTTTGGCGTGCGTGCATGCGTGGCCGCGCGTAATTGTGAATGCGGGGAACGTGTGTCGTATCTGTGTGCGTGTGCGCTTGCATGAGTGTGTGCAAACGTGCGTTCGTGTGTGCGTGCGTTCATTTTTGGGCATGTGTGCATTCGTGAGCGCGTGTAAATGTGAATACAGGCGAGCACGTGTCGTGCATTGCTTATGAATGCTTAATTGTGTGCAAACTGCTCTTATGCGGTGATGTAGAAAGCAACCCTGGCCCCTCTGTTCAGGAATGTTCGATAATATCATGAAATCCCAAACCATCATACAGCCGGATATTTCGGAACTGAAAGCTTTCCAAAGTAAGCTAGATATATCTCTCAGCTCCTTAGCAACTAGACTAGATGGCATAGACCATCTGTTTGGCGACTTCAAGGCCGGTATTGAACCACTTGCTCCAATCGAACAGCATATGAATTCGATAAAGCAGTCATTTTCCAAGCAACATCAAAAGCTCACTGACCTGGAGGATCGCAGTCGCCGCTCGAATTTGATTATACATGGCATAATGGATGATACCTCTGAAACTGAAGAGGAACTTAAAAATAAGGTGATTTCTGAGGTCTTTGAAAAACACCTTGGTGTCTCAACGTCATCCATTGCCCGTATACATAGAATAGGAAAAGCAAATAACAACTCAAACCGACCTGTAATCGCATTCTTCCAAGATTTTAATGAAAAAAATGCCCTGTATGCAAATGTTAGTAAACTTAAAGGTTCGGCTTTTTCCATACAAAATGATTATTCTAAGGAGATACTAAGAAAACGAAAATTGCTCTGGGAATCTTCCAAACCGAAAGCAAGGATGGAAAGAAGGCTTATCTCGTTCATGACAAGCTCAATATCGGCAACAGCATGTGCGCTTGGAACGATTCAACTGAACAACGGGTTAGCCTTTCTCCTCTCTCTTCTAGTAACTCTGATTGACAGACCACCTTAGATAACCCAGCTCTTCGTGACCTTGTTATCTTAAACATAAATGCCCAAAGCATAGTGAACAAGGCAACTGCCCTTGAGATCGCTTTGTTTACTCACAGCCCTGATATAGTTGTTATAACCGAGACTTGGCTTCACTGTAATATCACTAATGATTGCATCTTTCCTCCACCATACACTGTATTTAGGCGTGATAGGGGGTCACGAGGAGGTGGCGTAGCCATTTTACTAAAACCGAATGTTTCCGCTATAGTTCTAAATTCACCAGAAAACCATGAAAGCCTTGCTCTGAAAATGACGTATCTTGGCTACACTTTCATCTTAGTGCACTGTATAGGCCCCCTAATTCGGATCTGGACTATCTGCATAAGCTGCAGGATTTTTTGTTCAACTACAGAAATAAAAAATTGATACTTGCAGGGGATTTCAATCTGCCAACCATAAACTGGTCTAACGAAAACCTTGGATGTTCTGAAAATGCTGACGCTATGTATGATATAATGTTTTCCCACCAACTTCAGCAAATAGTCACCGAACCAACTAGAATGCATGGTTCTACTGATTCAATCTTAGATTTAGTATTCATAAAACGCTCTTTCTGTGATTACACATAACCTGTTTATGACGGGATATCTTATCACAAGTTAGTAGTAGTATCTTTACCTGTAGTCCACTGACGTATGGAAAAAGCAAAGCATCAGAGCATAAAAAATTATTCAAAAGCACTGGATGAATCCATCCTTGATTACTTGGAATTGGCTTATGAAAGCTTTGAGGGAACCAGTGTCACACAGTTATGGAACACGTTCAAGGAACACTGTAAATATTGTATCAATAGCTTCATACCCGATAAGAAGAAGCGCTTAAAAAAAGCAAATCCCTGGATAAATCGGCACATTATTCACCTAAAACGAAGGCTTCAACGGCTGTAAAAAGCTAAGAACGCCAGTTCTAGTCAGTTAACTATTTTAGGAGAAGAGCTTTCTTCTAACATTAAATCAGCAAAAAAAAAACATTAGGTTAGAGAGAGTCTTCCACAATTTATACGAAATGATCCCCATAAATTTTGGGATCACCTTCGAACTTCCCACAAGCAAATAAATCAAATCACTGTGCATAACAACGTGATTACGTGTCCTCAATCAATTGCTACGCATTTCAATGCCTACTTTCATTCTGTATTTTCTGAAGAAAGTGCCAATGAACATGTGTTTGACCTTCCACCTGAAGAATCAATCACTGTATCCTACGAAGGCGTTGTTGAATCCCTACTCCGGTTAGATACCAAAAGTTTGCATGGTCCAGATGACATACCAAACGCCTTCTTACGCCGTTATGCTGAATCATTAGCTCATTTCTTAACAAAAAGTTTCTGTTTATCTTTATCGTCTTTTTAATTGCCCCCCGACTGGCTAACAGCCAGAGTTGTGCCTGTGCATAAAAAAGGGGACCGCGCGTGTTTAAGCAATTACCGTCCAATTTCTTTGACGAGTACCTGCTGCAAACTAATCGAACACATTATCGCTAACCACATACTTGAAATATTAAACTCTAAGGGATGCTTGTCTCCATTTCAACACGGCTTCAGGAAAGGTTTTTCAACTGTCACGCAGTTGGTTACTGCTATCCATAACTTTCGTTCCGTATTAGATAAATCTGGACAACTGGACATAATTTTTTTAGACTTCAGCAAAGCGTTTGATAAAGTTCCCCAAATTAACTTGAAAAACTGAGATTAATAGGCGTGCCCTTAACTTTAGTAAACTGGATTGCTTCCTACCTACAAAATCTAACACAGTTTGTGGATATTGGTGGCATCTCTTCCACGTTACTCCCAGTGACATCTGGCGTGCCCCAAGGAAGTGTACTAGGTCCGCTGTTATTTTTGGTTTATATAAAAGACATTGTGTGTTCCATTGATAGAAATGTTAAAATTGGTTTATTTCCCGATGACTGCATGCTGTACACCCAAATAAGTTCTGTGGATGACCAAATATTATTGAATGATGCTTTCCGCGAAATTGTGGCCTGGTGTGATAGATCAGGAATGGTCTTCAATTCTGATAAGACTGTGCTTTTGTGCATGACAAGAAAGAAACGTCCTATCCCCTTTAGTTACTCTGCTTACGGCACTACTATCTCGGAAGTCGAAAAACACAAATATTTAGGCGTTTTAATAAATTCACAGCTTAACTGGAGCGACCATGTTGATTACCTCTGTTCATCTGCGTTAAAAAAAGTTGGATTTTTGAAACAAAAGCTCAAAGGAGCACCCAGTCACGTTAAGCTATTAGCCTATAACTCTCTTATTCGGCCCAAACTTGAGTATGCGGCTATAGTGTGGGACCTGTACACCAAAAAAGATATAGCAAAAATAGAAAACGTGCAAAGACGGGCTGTGCGCTTCATTTACAATAAATTCAAGAGAACTGATTCCCCATCTGCTTTAATAGCCTCCAACGAAATTAAACCTCTTCATATAAGACGGAAAATTGCTCGATTAACGTTTCTTCATTCACTCATCCAGGGAAAGTTTGGAATTTCTTCTTCACCTTATGTTACACCTTCAACTACATGAAAAACCCGTCACCAACATACCCATGCCCTAACACCATATTTTGCGAAGACAAACTTGTTTAAATACTCATACTTTCCGAGCACAATAAACGATTGGAATGCACTGCCTTAACAGATTGTCTCAAGTGACAGTTTTGAAAGAAATCTTAGAAATGAAGTTTGATGTGCTGATTGATGTGCAATGTATTTCCTTTGACTTGTATCGCTCATTTGTGTCACGTATCAAACCTTCTGTCTATGCAATAACTTCATGGCGTTTGTAAATATGCCTTGTTATCTGCCCTTCCTGCTTGGACCACATGAGGTCTGCAGTATTATGTAAATAAAAAAAAGTATCTTAGTGTGTTTGCGCTTGTATGACCATGTGTGAACGTGCGTTCGTGTGTGCGTGCGTGCGTGTATTTCTGGGAATGTGTGCATTCGTGAGCGCGTGTAAATCTGAATACGGGCGAGTGTGTGCTGTATCTCTGTGTTTGTGCGTTTGTGCGTGTGTGCAAACGTGCGTAGGTGCGTGCATTTTGGTGCGTGTGTGCTTGCGTGGGCGCATGTAAATGCTAATTCTGGGGAGCGTGTGTCGTATCTCTGTGGGTGTGCGCATGTGTGAGTGTGTGCGAACGTGCGTGCGGGTGTGCGTCCGTCCGTGCATTTTTGTGCGTGTGTGCATGCCTAGGTGCGGGCGTGTATCGTACCTCTGTGTGTTTGTGCGTTTGTGTAAGTGCGTGCGAACGTGAGTTCGTGCGTGCATTTTTGGGTGTGAATGCATGCGTGGACGGTTGTAAATCTGAATGCTGGTGAGCATGTGTCATATCTCTTGGTGCGTTTGTGTGAGTCTGTACGTACGTGCGTGCGTGCGTACATTTTTGTGCGTGTGTGCTTGCGTAGGCGCGCGTAAATGTGCATGCGGGAGAGCATTTGTCGTATCTTTGTGCGCGTGCGCTTGTATGAGTGAGTGCGAACGTGCGTCTGTGTGTGCGTGCGCGTTGTATTTATGGGCATATGTACATGCGTGGGCGCGTGTAAATTTGAATGCAGGCGAGCATGTGTCGTATCTCTACGTGTTTTTGTTTGTGTGAGCCTGTGCAACGTGCGCGCGTGCGTGCATTTTTGGGCGTGTGTGCATGCGTGGGCGCGTGCAAATTTGAATACGGGCGAGCATGTGTTTTATTGCTCTGTGCGTGCGTTTGTGGGAGTGAGCGCGAATGTGCATGCGCGTGGGCGCGCGCACGCGTGCATGTGTGTGTGTGTAAGCGAGCTAGCGAGCATTTCCCCGCTTACATCGAGTTTTGCGGATGAATTGGATATAGAGTTTGTTTAAACCCATACTGAAATCTACGAGACAAAAACAAATGAAATGGCATTTATAGCATTGCCTCTTTCAATTTCGGAAATCAACGCAAGAATAAGCAAACGCATTTCCCTTCCTCTGTGTGAAGAAGTGTGACCAGCGAAGCTGTGAATGTGGGCCCCTTAATGGCGAACTGCACCTCCGCCACGGGTCGGTCCGGCATTTCATATGTTCGGGATCGGCCCATGTACGGGGAGTGCTTAACCCCTGCTTAACCTCCGCCGCGGGTTGGTCCGGCATTGTACTATCTTTGGCATCAGCCCACGTAGGGGGTTCTTGACGCCTGCGTCACCTCCGCTGCTTGTCGGTCCGACAGTGTCTTAAGGCGACAGCGTTAACGAGCTTGTGTCACAGAAAAGCCGGTGTCGTCGGCGTCAGTGTCAGCGGCGTTGGCCGTGAGCGATAAATCCCAGAAGGCACTTCATACTTAAACGGAGACGCTACCACTCAGCCACGAGTTCGTTCCTTCAAAACGGGACAAAATCGCCTCTAGTGAATGCGGTGTTGCCTTAGAAACGTGCCGTAGAAAGTTATACTGCGGTGTATATCGCTAATTATGACCATGTAACTTACAGATGTTGCAGTTTCACGAGTAGCGAAGTACGTTTCCGCTACATTTCTTCTGCGCTCTGCTAAAGCCCCTCACTCTCCGAAAGTAGCGCCATTCACTTCCCTCCTCCTCCGCTCGGCGCGGCCTCGACGGTGGCGCCGCCGGTGGTGGGCCTGCCGTAGCAGACGACGGGTAACACGCTACGGGAGGAAATCCGCCGAAAAGTTCGTTCGAGCCCTGCGGAGCAGTTTTTCAATCGAGATCTTTCTTCGTCAGTCGGTAACTGGCCTTTAGAATTTCGTGTTGAAATTGCGGAAGAAATAGAGAAAAGGGCCATTATTGAAGGCGTATTTAAGGCGTAAAGCGCGCCACGTTGAGAGTTCATGTTGCTGAAACATGACGCAAGCACGTGGTGTACTCAAACACGCGCGTAATTACCAAAGTTTCAGGTGTTGACAGCGTGAAAGTATGTGTACGGGGTTTCGTAGGTTCATTTACGTACCTGCAGGATACTTTTGTTCGGCCGGCGCGTGAGAGATTGCTGACCGCACACAGCCATTCCGGCTGTGTGCGCTCTAAATACAATCGCGCCGAGGCGCCAACTTCTAAAGCAGCGCTAGCGCGCCTGCGCGAGTATTATGAAACGCCAACGAGGAGTTTACCGGCCCACGTACGACTCTACGATCAAAGTGCACGTTAAACACCACCAGGCGAGCTAGATAAAGTTATCCGGAGTCATCCACTACGACCTGCATCCAAGCTTTAGTCGCTTCGGAACGTTAAAAACGTTAATTACCACAAACCAAGTCAATACATGCGGGCGTACATTCGAAGCTAAAAGACTGCATCGTAACTCATATTGAGCCTTGCAAAAGCGTCGAGAATATGCTAACTTCTGGTGGAGCTCAAAACACACCCTGAATAAAGTCGCTTTTATGTCACAGACCAGCTGCAGATGCGTGCATTTCCACCGCAACACGAAACTACATGAAACAAAAGAGCACATTTGAAAAAAAAAAGTCAAACAACGTGCTAAAAATCACGCAGAGCATGAACACACACTTTTTCGAAGCGGAAGGCGTGAAATAGGCTCGAAATAAGAGGTTGTGAGTAGCCGTGGCCCTTACTTCACTAAGCCGTGCGTTCTTGGCACTTCCTCGAAGTCAGCACGCCCGATCCTGCGAATCCACACTTCTTGCGTTGCGCCCGCCGGACGGCAAAGCAAAAAGCTTTTTGCCCTCGCTGTGTCTGTTGCGGCAACCGAAGGCGCAGCAGCATGGCATCGCAATTAAGTTCTCGGCCCTACACATTCTATTACACTATCGCACTCCGTCCGTCCGCCTGCCATACTTTTGTCGCGCAGGCCCAACAATGGAGGTCGGCGCGCGCTGGAAAGAAAAAATATACAAAAGCGCGGCGCCTGCTCCGCGCTGGAAAGAAGACATATACAAAAGCGCGGCGCCTGCTTCCACGTGACACAGATTGGCCAATGGGGGAGCGGAGGAGGCTGGGGCGACAGGAGGCGTGGAGCATAGAGTTCCCTACAAGAATTACTAGAGGGAACTCTGGCGCTAGTGTCTACGGGAGCTGCAATGGGAGCGGTTGTCCCAGCATGGGAATTATGTGAAGTACATGGATTTGCCTAAACTTCGTTCTTTTAGCTTCAAACGGCTTTGTGACTTCGTAAACTCGTCATTTTCAACAGTATATTGAGCAATAAATAATTAAATAAACATCGCTAAAATTACCAGATTGACCGACGGCAGGATTCGAACACAGGGACTCTAGCACAGTAGCCTGATATTGAAGCCATTGAGCCACGGACGCATGTATCGACTAGCGAATGAAACGCCCTTATGAATTTATCGCGGGCATGCCAGTGCCTTGAGATGCTTGGCGCGTTTCGATTTGGCTACCTGGACAAGCGCAATCGTTGCAAATAATAGCAATTGTATGCGTTCCCGGCACCTTCTGCACATCGAAGAATATTGATTGCGCTGAAATATACGACAATAAGATTTATATAGCGTAATGTACAAAGCCACAAGAACGTCTGAATCCAAAAGCGCGAAGATCAGACAAATCCATGTACTTCCCATCATTCCCATGGTAGGACAACGACTGCAGCGCCAGAGTTCCCTCTAGTAATTTTTGTAGGAAACTCTATGGCGTGGAGGAGGACGCGCCAGGGTGAGCGGGGTGGCGGAAAGATCCAAGAACGGCGCTACTTTTGAAAAATTCAGGGGCTTTACGCTCTGCGCACACGCAGAGCCATCTTGCGGCAAACAGAGAAGACCCCCTCCTCATAATGTACGGCGCTGCCCCTACACGTGGCGCGCCACTCGCCCCATGATCGCGTCCGCCTTCATGGCGCTTCGGGGCCCGGCTATCTTTGCCGATCGCGACGTTTGGCTGGCGTAGCGCGTTTGAGTAGGCGGTGCGAACGGGGTGCGATAACGCTATCGCGTTCCACTCTTGAAGGCGAAGCTTAAACGTCCTCCGATTTTTATGCGAAGCATATTAACGTAGGTTTCGGGCCGTCGGTCGCCTCCCGGCGGTGGCCACCATTGACCTTCAAGTGACCTTCAAGTAGGTCACGTGACATGACGTCCCGTGATGACGTCACACCGGCTGCAGATGGGGCCTCATATCGCGCCGTCGGTCGCCTCCCGGCGGTGGCCACCATTGACCCTGAAGTGAGATCACATGATGTGACGTCACGTGATGACGTCACACCGGCTGCAGATGGGGCCTCATATCGCGCCGTCGGACGTCGCCCGGCGGAGGCCTCCACGCTTCGGTTCGCGCCGTCGCGCGCGACGCCGCGTCGTTAGTATGTTAGTCTGCACGGGAGACTTCAATAAGGACCCGGTGAGAGACAGGACATTTCTGCAGGCCGTCGAAGAAAGATATGCCCTCGGCTTGTGTTAACTACAGCCAAAGTCCACGACTCAGTGGGGAAACAGTTTAGACTTGGTGTTGTGTAGAAATGCTCAAAGACAATACAGAATAAGTGACGTGAAAACCAACAGTCATGCATTTACGGACCATAAGAGTGTGTTTGTCGGGCTGCAAAGAATAAAGTACGACGATTAACCTAAAACCACGTCTCCGTTACTTAGCCCCATCCACACTGAGGCAGCTGCTTAACATGCTTCGCATCCACTGGGCTTAACCTTGATAAGCCTCCAATTTTTTTGTTGTACACGCAGACACTATAGTGCGGAAAGTAGCCATTAGAGGAAGCTTTAGGTCGAGAGTGATCGTATCTAAATACATGTAAAAGGATAATTTGCTTTTCTCGGTAACCACTGCACCAAATTTGACGAAGTTTCCTCCACTTAAAAGAAAAACTTAAAATCTAGTAACTGTTGGTTTAGAATTTTTGAGTTATGTCATCATTTTTAAATTAATATGAGCAAATATCGCAAATTTTCAGGAAGCATAAGCATGAAGCTTACAACTCTGTGTCTCTACAATAAACAATTACATCAAAATTTTGTGCATTGCATCTAACGTACATGTAGAACGGACAAAATTGGTTTATTGCACATGAATCTCAAAATATTTAGCAATAAGGAAGTATAGCTTTTGCAGAATCCTTGCACACAACGCAACGAATACAATGGATGCCGTTTAAGAACCGCGATATCGGTTCTTGCTTGCGAGCTATTTTTTTGTAAACTTCGTGCTTCCATTTATTTCACCAATTTTGAATTTTTCGAAATTCTTTTGCCAATAATCCGGCCCTAAATAGAAATTCCGCTTTCAATAGTCACTAGAATATGTTCTGGGGTTATGTCAGAAAAGCGTTTCTGTAATTTACAACTATTTGAATAGGCCGCGTCGGAGTTAGGCTCGAGCTAAAGCTTCCTCTTAAGGCCGATCCACACGACCGACCAAATTGCTCCTTTGGACCGTGGTCCGCGCATCACATGATAGGACGTCACCAGTTCGTACGTACCGCAGTTGGCCCGCGCAAGACCGCGGCCCTCGCGGTGCAACAAATCGCCGAGGCTTTTCCCGCTACAGTTTTGCGTTGTTGTCTAAGAAATTAGCTCTTAAAATAAATGTTCGCAAAGGAAGACGTCGTAAAAATATATTTGAGACGACCACCATAAGTATACAAGCAGAGAACACGAGGGCGAACAAACGAAAACACCGCAGAAAGCGCCCGGACAACGCGCGAACTGTAGCAGACGACAGGCGCGAGTCCTTGCCCTGACGGCACGCGAGCGGCGCTCGCAGCGCCCCTGTAGTTCGTTCTCGGGGCTAATGGTGGTCCGCCGTGTGGATGTGCTCTGCGCCGGACCGGACCGCGGCGGGCCGCGACATCGCATCACGTGACCGATCGGCCCGCGGACTTGGTCCGTCGTGTGGATCGGCCTTTAACGGCTTCGCTGTTAGAAAAAAAGAATGAAGGAAAAAATGCTTCAGCGGTCAATATCGCCGCCCCAAATTTCGTCATGATGGACCGTCAAGATCGGCAAGGCTCCGTGAGTAGATACGAAGCTGCTCACTGTGGTTATTTTTCTTCCCTCGGCGGCAGCGCATTGTTTTGATGCCAGCGACGCACTAAATCTGCACCATCGTTGCGTCATCCATTGCTTCTGCGAAAAAGCAAGGTTTCGGTTGCATACGTTTTCTGCTATATTGACACTAAACTTTAAACTGCCTGCCTTCGAAAAAGCAACATACTTAGAAATTGAAAGCGGACTGGCCAGAAAGAACATGCTCACGAGGCCATACTATTGATGACAGCATCACAAAAGGCTAGGTGCTGTCAGGTTGACTTTAGAGGTTGGCCTGGATTGAGTGATGGGCTATTTGCTTCGTTATAATAGAAATGACAGCGCTTCAAGTTGTTAGCACAGTGTGTGGTGTGTATGGTTCCTACATTTTGTCCCGTCTTGTAGCGCTGTTCTCTCGGTGACTTTACAGATGTTCTTTTTCTGCGGCAGTTACGCCTTCCAAGAGCGTTTACATGCAACATTTTTGTTCGCGTGGCCATTACAGAAACTTGTTTAATCGACATTTCTTCGCTTGGTTGGATAATTTCGAGAACGGGCTTCAAACTTCTCAGTTTCTTTAGCCACGTAAGGTCAATGACTGAAAATCTAATTAACGTAGCTTTGTTGATTACGCACAACACTTCTCAGCTTACTCCGTATCCGAAGGCTACCAGTCTGAACACTCGAATGATAAAATGTTGTCACCATTACTTGTAGTGGTTTAATAGTTTTGTTTGGTGCAGTTAAAAGCAGCCGGCACATTAGTGGTGCAGCAGGCTTCTTATAAAGCAAAAGTGAGAGTTTGGACAGGTAATCTTGGCGCACATCAACTTCATTAGCTTAAACACATGTGCCCAACCGTGCACTTCTTCCTTTATAACCGATTCCCCTATATTATACGGGAAGCACCTGAGCGCTACGGTATACCACAAAAGGTCTGCGAAAACATTGGGAGCGCTCCCGATTACATTGCTGAGCGTTGGTGGCATCTCGCTCAGTTTTCTGGCATCGTCAGGAATAAAAACAGCTGCCTGGATCAAATCATTGAATGCATTTTCAGTACTTTATAAAATATGAATCAGCGCGGACATGTACGTTAGAGCGAAAAGTACTGAGGGTCTCGATGCACGTATTTTGGCCTTGTAATGTTAAGATCTAAAGAAAAAATACTCTGAGTTTGTAACAATTAATGCTGTCATGAAATGTGGGCTACCATACAGTACCCGTGGTGGAACGGGCCCCCGGACTAAAGGGCTTCAATGAACCACGAAATGCTTGTGTGATAAATATCAGTAATTGGAAAGTGTTTAGCACTTGAAGTTTTGGTATGTCGGCGCCACTGTGCAGCTTGGCGGGCCCTTTATACCCCGACCACTATGTTTCAGCTAACATTCAAAGCAACTGTATACTATTTTGGGGGGAGGAGGCAGGGAAAACTTTCTTTAGCGTATAACTACTGTTACAAAGTTACTCGTTAGCTGAAGACGCGCCTGCATGTGTTTCTAATATCCAATATGTTGTCACGAATTCAATAGCGAAAGAGCGTTATCGTATCAGATTGCGCACGTGAAGTGAATTAGTAGGATCTTGATGAGAGCTAGTTGGTTCATACATACAACTGAGGTTAAACAGCTCGAATAAAACAAGGACACAAGGAAACAAATATCACAGACAAGCGCTGACTACCAACTGGACGTTTGGCAGTCAGCGCTTGTCTATGGCATTTGTTTCCTGGTGTCCTTGTTTTATTCGCGCAGTTTCACTTCAGTTCTAAATGTGAACTGAATAGTAGCGTACATTCTCCATAACATTTCAGGACCCGAGATCGCACTGCAATGTACGGCCATTCCAATCTGATGAGCCTATGCCTTGATCCGTAGATCACGTTCAGAGAACGCACTATATTGCGCGCAGCCATCGTTGTGCTTTGAGTGCTTTCCTTTGCAAGCTCACCTTATAATGAATTATATTCGCGATTCACTCTTTTGGAAGTGTTTTGTTCTTGAAATGACTACAACGTGAAAGTATATAGGTCGTAGCGCAATGGTGAGCGTGCCCAGCTCCCAAATGCCGAATGCTGCGAATACACTGGCTCTAATCTCGGTGGTGTGTTTGTGAAGACAGCGGTGTTGTTTAGCGGGGCTCTGGACCGTTAATGTCATCAAATACAGGACAACACTCCTATCCCGGTGATCAGCGGAAATGTATACATCGACAGCATGTCAACTAGCGTGCAATTGATAGCAGAAGCGAGATGACACTGCAGAAAAGCGGTGGGTGAAGTCCACGAAAGGTATTTTAGCCATATTGAACGTCAACGCGGCGTTGGAAAAGCCTGTGATTTCAGTTGCTCCTGCAGGTAGCCAGAAACGGTTAAACGGTAGCATACTGCTGGGCGTATTTTGCAACCACACCGATAGACTCACACTTTGTGGAAGTTAACAGAGGAAAGGGACCTAGTGAGCTGGCCGGCCTTTTCGAGCTCTGGCATAGTTTGAAAAATGACTGTGGCGAAGTATGACGCACAAAATACTATATGCCAACTAAAATGAATCAGCGCGGTCATACTTGCGCGACACGCCGTGGTGGCCTGCCAACAAAACATCATGGAGTTGCGGCGATGAGAGTTTACATTTGGTGCTTGAGAATAAAAACGAGCACATCACAGCCGTCCGAGGGACGTTTCCACGGTACAAAAGTACATCCCCCCCTCCAAAAAAAAATACCCACAAATATTAAGCTTCCTAATTGGGGCATCATAAGATCGAGCAGTACGGCGCTTGTGGATCTTGTTCAGAATGACGCCAGCGTTTTATTCAGCGTTTCATTCTCAGAAAATGAGTTGCGTTTATTTGCATCAGAATGGCGGGCGTAATCCGACAAAAGTTTAACGCAGTTCATTAGAGGGTGCCTGAGTCCTCTGTGTAGGTTAAGTACGACAATAATAGCAAGAATACAACATTATTAGAGAATATAATTCGAAAAGAAGTTCACTTATTAATGCAATGTAGTAAAAAGGAAATGCCTCCACAGTATAGTTGCAGAGGGGGCAAGTAATTAACAGGCTAAAGAAACAGTCGTGTAGGTCTGTAGTAAATGGGATAGACCGTTCGCGCCTTGGCAAGAGGATAAGGGTGCACCTGAAGGCAGAAAGTCTAGTGGGCAATTAAGCCCGCCAGTTGGCTCTCGCCGCTTAGAAATCCCACAAAGGAGGCAATGACGACACGATGACACGCCGCTGTACGCCAACAAATAAAGACAACTTCTTCAAAGTGAAACCTCTTTTGCTTCTTCCTTCGGCTTTTCCACTGGTGCTGTTGCTATCTTGCACGCCTCGTCCGGGGAAGGTTAACAGCACACATATACATGGAAGGAGCATAGAAAAGAGGAAAGGCGGCGCAAGAAACTCGTTTGCACCTTTGCATCACGTCACATGTGCATAGTTCCCTCTGGAGCTCCCGGCTTCGTCCCATTAGCCTATTGACCGCTGTAATTATCCGTGACCCAACGCAAAAATCATTGCAGAAACTGCAGCGCTTACCCTTATTCTTATATTCAAGTCCTGAAGAGAGGTAGATACAATGGTAGAGAGAGGGCAGTAAGAAGAGGCGGAGAATGGGTAGAACCGGGATATTCGCGAAACGAGTGAATAATACGCTTGCTATTTTTCGCTCGCAGTTCTCATACAGGGGGGAAGGACGGGACAGTGAAAAGACGACGAGAGAAAGTAACAAAACTCTGCTACTATAGACACGACTGCGGTTGCGGGCAAACTGAAAGCAGGATACTGTACGTTTCTGCTATTTCTAAAAAATAAACACAATGCAAATTTGTCAAGTGGACATTGACGCAAGGCGTGCAGACGCAAAGGCACAATTAATTACCGTAGGGTATATGTGACACTACTGAAGTGGTCGCACGTCAAATCAACACTTATGTGCCCGCCGCGGTAGCTTAACGGTTATGACGTTGCACTAGGTCGCGGGTTCGATCCCCGCCGCGGGATTCGGATTTCAACGGCAGGGAAATCCAAAGACGGTTGTGCATTTTCATTTCGGAGCACGTTATCAAAGTTAATCCGGAGTGCGCCACTACACCGTGCCTCATAATCCGATAGTATTTTGCCTCGTGGAGCACCATATTTCTGCCACCACATCTGCCTCTATGCGATGTGCCATGTGAAGCAATGACAATGCTCAACCCTCTCACATGTTACTAACAGTGGCGCACAACAACGCCTCAAGCAAACGCTGTATGTTGTGTACTACGCAGACAAAGAGGAGTAGTGCACGCAAGGTAACATTTTCCATCAACTCACTGCTCTCGTATTGCACAATACGCTGACGAGATCACACATTCGAGGTCATGATTGCCGCTAATTAACGTAAATCAAAACAAACAACACAGAAAGCTGGCTTACATCGATACGCACAGTGCGTGGGATGCGCATAATTTTTATACTGAATTTATTAGCTTAAGGATGGCGCTCATTAATGCAATATTTGCATTCGCAGTGAACAATAGTGGCTGTTTTGTCCACAGTAGAATTGATTTAAACGGCTTCAATCCCACGGCCATTATATCATTGCCAACGTCTGTGGGATTGTAGTCGTCAAAATGGGACACAAGTGACGTGGATGTCAGTAGGTTCATGAACGGCAAGTAGAAAGAAGCTTGCACATGACCTCAGGGAAATAAAATAACTTTTTTGAGCCGGGAGGTCCGGGGGCCGTGCTATGGCTTCAACGTCTATTAAATATCCTCCCAAATCTGAACAGAGGCCGACAACAATGCGGGCATTTTGGGAACGGGGAAACCGTTGGAAATTTCAGGAAAGCATTATCCTAAATAATAAAGATGACCTAAAATAAGAAACCATAACGTTGACAGGGTGGCCAAATTTCGGAACAAATAAATTCGCTGTTAAAACAGTTTAGATGAAACGCGATGGGGCCAAGTAATGCGAGAATGTCGGCAAGTAGTTCCTGTGGCAAGTATGTAGTTCCTGTGGCCAACGCCAGCGTCCAGCAGCTGTAAGGCGACTGCACGTATAAGCGAGATGCCTGGTCGTCAGTCGTTACAGTGTGATTCAGGTCTGAAATATTGGGTGTGGATTCCATCACATTAAATACATTGTAATGCACGGTATCATTCTTCGACGGCAGGTACCGATTCGGGTGCAATGAAGATGCGAACAAATTGTTTCACGTGCCGACTGTTTCCTTCCTCGAACTGCCAACATTCCTTCCCCTCCATAGTTGCTTAGTTTTTATTGGGTTCGGCTACTAATCACGAGTTCGCGGGATCGAATCCCAGCCACGGCAGCCGTCTTTCTATGAGTGTGAAATGTGTGAACACCCGTGTACTTACATTTAAGCGCACGTTAAGAAAGCCCAAGTTGTCCAAATAATGCCGGAATCCCCCACCACGGCGTGCCTCATAAAGAGATTGTGGTTCTGGCATGTAAAACCTTGTAATCTTTTACGTAACATTCGTTAAGGATGTCCTTGGCAGTCGCACAACTCTTCAATACAAGTAACTGTCAGAAGTTGTGCGCGAGGTTCTGAGTATGTAGGTAGCCTTTAGGGTGTTCGATACTTGCTGGTCTACATTGCGGCTGTATAATAAAGGCGGAACGGCGACATGGTAAACAATTTGGAGAACAGTTAAATTCCGCATATATTACTGCACAATACTTCTAAATTGCAGTCTTCCTGCACACACGCGAATAACCGCTACAGGAGACTACTTTGGGAACTAACTGCAAGTACTGCATATCTCATACCCAAGAGTGTACCTGGCCTAGTGGCCATTACATATGACGTAATACTGCGAGGAGCTTCGGCATGCTAACGGACGACTACGAAGAGACAGTTTGCTCAATTATTCTGTCGCGACTTTTGTCGATCCATGTATATGTCCTAATTCTTAAGCACATTTCGATTTGCAGCTGCTGCGGTAGCCCATGAGTGCGGCTAGAAGTTGCTAGGGAAATAATTGGGGGCACCTTAACAAAATAGATAGGTCAAAAGCAAAACACGTCCATGACGGCGTCTCACGTAGACGCTGTGCGATGTTCGGACATTACGAATGTGCACCAACTGAAGAAAGGCTGCCACGGAGGGCTTCTGGCGGTTATCCTAGCGTGTTTACTCCGTAGCATCCAAAAGAAAAAGGAAAAAAGATGAACCGCATCAGAAGCTCAGAATCAATCATCGCTCGTCGTGTCTGAACGCTGTTGGGATGACAACTCACTTTCAGGCGACGAGTGGCTACACTTTATCAAGAACACTGATAACGCCAGTGAGACAAGCATTGTGGCGAAGTTCAATGCGCAGGGATAGCTTTTAATTATATTATTTTTCTTTTCTTGACGTCATCACGCGTCGCCGCGGAAAGTTTGAAAGTTTAAGGTCAGTACGCCACGTAGTGGCACTCACACGAACTTAACCCTCGGGTCCAGAAAAGCTGCACACGTTGGTAGCAGGTACCGTGCCCACGACGCCTGGGCCGACGACGCCATCTTCCGACGTCAGCCATCTGAAGTGCTATACGTGACCAATCTTTAGCCGTCTTGACCGATATTCTATTGCGCACGCGATATTCGAAATTCCCCCCCCCCCCCCCCCAACGAGCGCTCATTCATCGCCTCCCTCATTATTTCGCCGCATGGAGGCGGCATACCGCAAAATCATACTTCAACGCCCGTATCACTGTGTGCGCAGTTAATACAAACACTACACGAGTGCCACAATGTGACGCAGCCGCCATCTGACGTCGCGACCTAGCTTTATAACAATTACCAGTGACATTGACACGCTTTTTGATTGACAGTCAGTTCCTTCTCTATAGGACGCAGAAGCTGACTACTCCATGATCAGTGGACATTTTGCTGCGGAGTTGCAGAAATAAAGGAATGCATAGGAAGGTCGTCAAAACCGCAGATTTTGAGGAAACGTAAAACCGCTCACTGGAATTCGTACTGCCACATTGGCACTCAATGGCCGAACTTACATTGCAGCCTTCAACAATCTCTAACAACGTTAACGGGATGGAGTCCCCGGCATGGACTGCCTGAGCCACACAGCGCAGTCGCTTGACGATCAAGCCCGTATTTCGTCTCTCAATAGCGTCATAATTTCCTTCGGCACAGAAGCGGCTCTAATATTCAAAGCCATTGCTGAAAACAAACAGTGCCTGGCGCTCGACCATGAAGTCGGCATGGCAGCGGGAATTATTTTGTTTCTCGAAGGAAAAGCTGAATTAATGGTGAAGCGTTTCAGCCAGGAATATAAAGACTTCATCAAAAGAATGTAGCTCGGATACACAGCGGCAATTATTGTCTCAACAATCCAGTTGTTAAATACGACTCTGAACCCTGATATCAACCGAAGTTCATGAACCTGCTTTTGATATTATTATAAGTGTTCACAAGCATAAAAAGAAAAAGCTGAAAATTTTCACCCAATGATACAAGACTAGTTTTTCATTATCAAAGGCGCAGTAAAAGCTACATACTATGTAATAATCGCATATAATCGAAGAAGGCGCTCGGCCATTCCGTCAGAGCCTGTACTGAGCTGCAACTTCATAAATAAACGCCGGAAAGCTGCAGGTGGTTGAAAGGCTTGGCGTCATAACAATCCAGTTGCCGAAAGCCATTGGACGTCTCCTATATTCTCAGTGAAACAGCATGTAACCCAGCGCTGTTACTTCAATTATCGTGGTTTGCGTAAATCACAAAGTAGAGGTATATGGTCGTGCAGGTATGGACAACGCGTTGAACGAGCCCTTTGTTGGCACTTATTTTCCTTTGACGAATATACAGGCAGTTAGTAGCGAATTCAAATCAATGAGTGAGATCGACACAGCACTGCTTTTATCACGCCGGAAGACATCTTCGAGCATAAGACCATGCCGTTGTGAATTTGTTAACCACCTGAAATGCTCAATAGTGCAGCGGTGGCATAGAGGTAGAGCATCCTCCTCGCGTGCAAGAGGACCGTGGTTCGAATTCCGGTGCGCAATTTTCCACCAGATTAAATAAAATCCGCGTGTTGATAAAATTGCATAAACAGGCCGTGAGTGCGGCCTGATCCCGGTGACCAGAACTGGCAACGCACTCCCTCACCAGAGCAGGGAACTATCTGTTCATATTAGTAATGATATTGCGGGATTTGTCTCCTAACGCATACATCTGATTCTTGCCAATTCCTATTTTCTTCTTCACTGCTTTTAGGCTTCCTCCGTTCCTGAGAGCATGTTCAATTCTATCCATATTATACTTCCTTATGTCAGCTGTCATACGCTTGTTGATTAACTTGGAATGTTCTGCCAGTTCCATTCTAGTTGTAGGGTTAGAAGCTTTCATACATTGGCTTTTCTTGATCAGATCTTTCGCCTCCTGCGATAGCTTACTGGTATCCCGTCTAACGGAGTTACCACCGACTCCCATTGCCCACTCCTTAATGATGCCCATGAGATTGTCTTTCATTGCTTCAACAATAAGGTCCTCTTCCTGAGTTAAATCCGAATACCTGTTCTGTTGCTTGATCCGGAATCCCTCTATTTTCCCTCGTTTCTTCCGTTCCCGTTTCAAGTCTAGGCTAATTCGAGTTCTTACCATCCTATGGTCACTGCAGCCCACCTTGCCGAGCACGTCCACATCTTGTATGATGCCAGGGTTAGCGCAGAGTATAAGGTCTATTTCATTTCTAGTCTCGCCATTCGGGCTCCTCCACGTCCACTTTCGGCTGTCCCGCTTGCGGAAGAGGATATTCATTATCCGCAGGTTATTCTGTTCTGCAAACTCTACTAATAACTATCCCTTGCTATTCCTAGTGCCTATGCCATATTCCCCACTGACTTGTCTCCAGCCTGCTTCTTTCCTACCTTGGCATTGAATTCGCCTATCAGTATAGTGCATTTTGTTTTGACTTTATCCATCGCCGATTCCACGTCTTCATAGAAGCTTTCGACTTCCTGGTCATCATGACTAGATGTAGGGGCGTAGACCTGTACAACTTTCAATTTGTACCTCTTATTAAGTTTCACAACAAGACCTGCCACCCTCTCGTTGATGCTATAGAATTCCTGTATGTTACCAGCTACATTCTTATTAATCACGAATCCGACTCTCAGTTCTCGTCTCTCCGCTAAGCCCCGGTAGCACAGGACGTGCCCGCTTTTTAGCAGTTTATATGCTTCTTTTGTCCTCCTAACTTCCCTGAACCCTATTATGTCCCATTTACTGCCCTCTGATACCTCCAATAGTACTGCTAGACTCGCCTCAGTAGATAACGTACTAGCGTTAAACGTTGCCAGGTTCAGGTTGCCAGGTTTCAGAGACAATATGGCCACAATTAGTACATTAGCGGGTTAGTTCGAGAAGTATGGGAGAGGCCTTTGCCCTGCAGTGGGCGTAACCATGCTGATGATGAGGATGGTGGTGATGATGAAATGTTCAAGCGTATGGTGGACGTGGAGCTGGCTGCCTGAAGTAGAAGTGTTGCTTCTCTATTTCGGTGCCGTGATCACCGTTTTCACTAATTTTACCACCTGATGCCGATGGGTACCCTACTAGAGGCAATCTAATTATCCTGACTTAACCTGAAGCTGGAAAAGTGGCACGTTGCGTACGAAGAACTGCTATTCGGGGGTCACGTCATCAGCAAATCTGCCTTCTGTCCCAACCTGCAGAACACAGTTGTCATCGCAAGGGTTACGGAACTCTTAGAAAAAAGAGGAGTGCATAAATTTCTTGGTTTCTTGGTGTATGTGTTTATTATGTACGCTTAATTTTGCTTGGTGGTGCCTCGTACTCTTCTCGGGAAATCAGACACCGAATTTAAGTGCAAGACAACGTATCTCGAAGCATATCACGAACGGGAACGATGACTGCATAAACCAGCGGTACTCGCTCACTTCGATGAAGACGACGGTGATGAAATCCGCAAGCCGCAAACAGCGTACGACTCGGTGCCGTATTTCTCGAGAGAAAAGCTCGACCTGCAAGAGTGATATCATAGCTAACGCGATGCTGTGGAAAACGGATGTCAATCATTCTATGGCCGAGAAATGTTATGGTATCTTCTGGGCCACGTCAAAATGTTGGCATTATTTAGACGGTATGGCGTTCAAGGGTGGAAGTGATTACCACACCTTGTCCTGGCCGGAATACCTGAAGAAAATTTCCTGCCTTCTTGCTCGTTAAACCCTGAGATTCTAGGAATTCTATATCACTGTGACTTACAAGTGTGCGTTGGAATAGTCCGGTGGCAAATGTCTGTTCCGCGCCATAATGCACCCACTCATACTTGGCAAACAAAACAACGATACCTTCGGATAAAAAATAATCTCAGACGATACACAGTAAAACGGCGAACAGACCACAAGCTAAGAATCATTGTGCAATATTTAGAAGAGAAAGCTACTTTGACTCTTTTGTATTAAGCATGCATGCCTTTCGTTTTCTTTTCAAAGTATGCATACGTAAGGAACTCCAGCCCGCGCTAATTACTTCTTCCTTGTGTCATCCGCACAGTGGCAAGATGTTCCGCATGCTCTGCATGATGAGCGAACACTAGCGCACTTTGGTAGTTCCTATACGCCCGTCAGGATTCAAGATCGAGAAGGATTGCTGGCCACGCCAGAACACCAACTTCCCTCATTACGCCATGCGACGCAATACCAGCGGAATCTACAGTCAATTCAGCCTCATTGCAAACCGTTTCTTCAAATCCGGATGTATTTCTCGGAGCCCTTTTCGACGTTACATCCGAAAGTATGAGGATTGTCCTGGCTGCCGATTACATTACCGCTATTTCGAAACAAAAGCCTGGCTCTATTGCAATATTCTTCTCCAAGAACGTTCTGTTACAACATGCTGCCCCAGAAATCATCATCATCGACAATAACATCACTGTTAGAGCATAGCCTACACAAGCGATTCTGCAATACAGACAGAGAAGTCAGCAGAACGCAGCTGCCTAACACCCCCAGACCAATGGTCTTATGAACGTCTAAGCATGTTAGCCGACATGTTAGCAATGTACGCAGACGTCGAACACAACAAGTGGGATGTTTTCGCCTACAATACGGAAGCGCCAGAAAAATCCCGAATGACGCCGTTGAAATTTGTTTGCGGAAGAAACCACGTGATGACGCTTGACGCCACGCTACGTCGCGGCAGTGACTGAGACAACCTTGACATCGCCACTTTTTCTTACACACAGAAGAAGCCGCGAAGCTCGCCTCCTCAAGAAATAAGAACGATCAACGAATCTACAGCCGAGGATACAATTTTCGGACGCGCTACATGGAGTGCTAGCCCGGCAACTGTGTTTGGCTTTGGATACATATACGCTGACCAGGAATTTGTCAAAAATTTGGCCATGCTATTTCTGGCCATACAAGATACTTCAACGTCTTGGAGCTTTCTACTTTTAGGTGGGCATTGAATGTTTCACGCAACCCGAGCGGCGTATAGTGCACGGCGGGAAGTCACCCATGTAGTTAATCTTAAGCCGTTTAGACGCGCTAAAAAAGTTAAGCTTTTATTCTTCTTTGCTTTGTAGGTTTCCTGATTCTTTACGCGTGCATGTATAGTCTTTCCTCTTATGTTTATTGACACACGTACTTGTTTATCTGTTTTCGTCAACCGCTTTTGACCTAGTAACAACGGTTACAACGTTAATGCTTGACGTGAAATGTGCATTCGTGTATCAGAACGTTCTCCATTATTGTTGCCGAATACACAGAATGGGAACATTTCCTGTTCAGATTGCACTCCTGGCGCGAATTCCCCTGTGTACATTCCGAAACACTGCCAAGTGCCAGCAATTACCACAGAATATTCGAAGGAGTCGTGTATGAACAGCCGACATGCTTGAAGCGCAGATCAGATTTCCAGAGCTAAAGACTGACTGCGCTCCCTGCTATTGTGTTTTGTGTGTACCTTCTTTTTCTGAGCACAACTCTGCCTGATAAAGTGTTAGCTTCCAAACTCAAAGTTTTGCCACAGTTTGTGCTTCACCCTTACTACATGACCTATCAAAGAGAGATTGTTATTCAGTATACTTGAGTCTGAATGACCTTCATTTAGCTGCACCACCTTAGTAGCAGCATAGTAAGTTAGGTAAATTAATGTTTTATTCGCCTCAAGTAATTGCTACTGGACAGGAAGTGAGTAAACTGTGCCATATCGGCTCTGGTATCGGCGATAGCCTTGACTTTCTTTGTATTACATAAATTTATTTGAAAGCTCTGGTATAGCAATGAAAAACACCATCAATTGGTATTTCACTCTTTTCAGCTCCCTCCTAATATAAAAGCAGATTATTGTTTGCTAAAGATGCATAAGGACAGTTTGTTGTATACTTCGCAACAATCTACTGTTACGCAACAGCAAGTGGCGCAGTCTCTTAGACTGACAATGCAAAAGAAAAGAAGTCCAAATCACCCACGATATCGTACGGTAATAGTTTGTTGAAATTTGAAGGCGTTGCGTTCTGCCTGCTTGTGGCCACACCTCTTTTGAGCCATTTCGCACAACCAAAGAAAATTTCCTATACCGTTTCGAGTCTTCGTTATCGCGTACTGAGAATGCGAAGGCATTCATTGGCGACCCCATTTTATTTTGACAGGACGGCGGGCTCATGAACTCGTTCGTTCTCCTATAATTTTTTCTCGAGGTCAGCATAATTGTTTCTCTACACGCGTCCTCGCAGGTGCTATGCTTTATCTAGTTATCGTATGGAGTGCACATAATTGTCATATTGGGAGCTTCAACAGAAACGGTGATTCTGTAGAGACCTTCAAACTACGTTTCGCCCGCAGCACGCAAATGGCATGGCTGGGTTGCGAGAAAGAATTTTCGTACCATCACTTTCGGAGAAAGTTTCCCTTTCAGCGGATTTTACAGTAATCGGCACTGGACGGATGCACGCAAGAGTCTGGCAAAGGCCAGAAATAGGCTCTCTCAACGTGAGTAACGAAAGATCTCGTCAAACTGAAATTATCGCCAAAAATGATAGCCCGAGAGTAACTATCCTTAACCTACTGCACGCACATCTGCCTTGGGTGACTATATATTTACCAGCACGAACATACCGTGTATCTTCATTGCCACAACCAGCGCAACTTCTGGATCGTACCAGTGAGCTGGTAGAGTGCAGGACTGAAGTAACTATTTAAAAGAATCGCTCATCCATTAAGTACCTGTTTTCGCCCGATATAGTCAAACCAGTTCACCCTGGACTGGTAATGGTTATCATATTGACACGTGTACTTATCTTTATCGGGCGACCACGTTTCGCCACCTAACAAATGTAATCGCACAGCGTGGGACGCGCCTGCATGTATCCGAAGTTTCTGGAAAGTTATCGATGCTTCTACCCGGCTGTCTGCTGTCGCCGAACGTTGTGTTATCTGATTTCATCGCGTGACGCGAATGGTGTAGAACTTTGTGGAAGGCACGCGGGTCCGAACGATTAGTCTGGAACGTTCGACGACTGCTGTATAAAAGCCGACGCGCTTAACTCGCTGATCAGATTTTCGACGATCGGCGACCGTGTTCGCCGCTATCGTTGTGCTATAAGTGTAGCCTGTTTTTGTGGGCACAGGTTCGCCCAATAAAAGTTAGTTTTGTCTTTACAGTATTGCTACTGTGTTCTTCAACGTCACCACCACGTGACAATATTGTTGGCTGAGGCTGTGTTTTAGTTGAGGAACTGCCCTGTATTATCGGTTCGCGCCCAGTTCAAGGTACTATTCCGATTGCAGTACAGTTGTGTTTGGGTTAGGGTTCAATTTTACACACTGCTTCGCAAATAAAAAGAATTGGTGGGAGTAAATCGCTTACCATCCACGGAATTCCCACTTTAAATACCTCTTACAAATGGGAAGAAAATGTTTGCTCAATGACTCCGTTTTTTTTAAGACTAAGATAAGAACTTTAGTTTTATTTTCATGTGAATTGCTATTGTCTGGCTCTCGGACAGGAACTTCACATGATTCTCATCGGTATAGAAATGAGAAACTATTATGAGCATCCACGTTTATTTGCGGGAAATGTGAGCAGAAAAACCAGAACATACATAGGTTGTGGGAACGGCGCTGTTCTTAAGTTCACGCCAACAGACCACAGCCCTGAACGGCCGTGCCCAAGAGCGGCCAGCCGAGCCCCGAACCACCGCTCATGCTCACACATTGTCCTCCCCTTCCTCGACTGCTGGGCCCGATGCTGGAGTTCCCATGCTGCCCTTTTTCTGCGAAGCTGATTATGGCACTGGCCCACGGCGCCTTGCAGCGACGGCACCTCACCCCCGGCGGCGGGCAAACCTTGCGGACTGCTGCACCGAACTAGCATCGGTGGAGCAGGCAACGTCCGAGTCACCAAGGCATTTCAGGTACACGAAGGTCTTAAACCTGGCTGGCTTCCCAGATGTCGTTCGAGTGACAATCATCATGATCTGCTATCTTTTCCTCCGGTTAACTGCGTGGTGAAGTGCCGTGTGCCCTTTGTGCCGGGAATGATAGCGATCGGGCGCCTGCTACTACCGGCGACCTGCTCCGTGCACTCGTCAGAACAAGGTGTAGGATGAAGACCAGCCCAGGTTTGCCACGTGGAATGGTTTAGGGCCTTCTGGTTCCTGCATGACCTCGACAACTTGGAGGCTCCACCACCTGGTCCTCCGCACCTTCGCGAAGCGTACGTCGGGGAAGCCAGCCAGGTTTAGGGCGTTCGGTTTGTAGAAGACCTTGGCGACTGCGACGTTCACTCCTCCACCGATCCTCGTTCGGTACAAGAGTCTGCAAGGATTGCCCGCCGCCAGGGGTGAGGTGCTGTCGCTGCAAGACGCCGTGGGCCAGTGCAGTCATCACCTTCGTAGAGAGAGGTACAGTATGGGAATTCCGGCATCGGAGCCAGGAGTCGAGGAAGTGGAGGACAAAGTGACTCGTGAGCCCGAGCGGTGGTTCGAGGCTCAGCTGGACGCTCTTGGGCGCGGCCGGCCAGGACTGGAGCCTGTTGTCGTGGACTCAGGGACCGCACCATTCCCACAATATATAGGTAGATAAATAGGTAGATCTGAAGCAGGGGCCTAGACGTAGAGCATCGGCCTCGCGTGCAAGAGGACCATTGTTGGAATCCCGGTGCCGCGCAATTTTCGATCGGAATAATAAAAATACGCGTGTTGGTAAAATTGCATAAACAGGCCTGGAGTGCGGCCTGATCCCGGTAAGCAGAACTGGTAGCGCACTAACGCACTCCCTCACCAGAGGAGGATCGGCCACCCTGGTGCAGTACTGGGCAAGAACCTCCCATATGACTGCAACAATCAAACCCCGGCCCTCAGTCCCCAGCAGCTGCGAAGCAACTGACCACGGCGGCAGTCAGACCTGGGACGCAGCGAGGGTGCTAAGAACCTCTGGGTCCGGACAGGCCGCCATTAGAATCTGCACCTGGAAACGTTAAAGGCTGGAACGTTATCTAGTGAGGTTAGTCTAGCAGTGCTATTGGTGGAATAAGCGGGCAGTAAATGGGATATAACAGGGCTCAGTGAGGTTAGGAGGACCAATGAAGCATATGCAGTGCTAAAAAGTGGGCACGCCCAGTGCTGCGAGGGCTTAGCGGAGAGACGAGATCTAGGAGTCGCATTCCCTATTACAAGAATATAGCTGGTAACATACAACAATTCTACGGCATTAGGGAAAGGGTTGCATGGTCTTGTGAAACTTAATGAGAGGTGCAAATTTAAGGTCGTACAGGTCTACGCCGCTACATCTAGTCATTATGGCAAGGAAGTCGAAAGCTTGTACGCAGACGTGGGATCGGCCATGTGTAATGTCAAAACAATATACATTATACTGATGGGCGACTTCAGTGCCAGGAAAGGCAAGAAGCAGGCTGAAGACAAGTCTGCGGGGGAATATAGCATAGGTTATAGAAATAGCAGGAGAGAGTTATTAGTCGAGTTTGCAGAACAGAATATTATGCGGATAATGAACACCTTCTTCCGCAAGCGGGATAGCCGAAAGTGGACGTGGAGGATTCCGAATGGCGACGCTAATAATGAAATGGACTTCATACTCTGCGTTACAAAAGATTTCGACGTGCTCGGCCAGGTGCTCTGCAGTGACCATAGGATGGTAAGATCTCGAATTACCCTCGACCAGAGGAGGGAGCGGAACAAACTGATACGTAAGAAGCCAATCAATGAGTTAGCGGTGACAGGGAAAATAGAGGAATTCCGTATTTAGCTACAGAACAGGCATTCGGCTTTAACTCAGAAAGAGGACCTTACTGTTGAAGCAATGAACAATATTATGGGTATCATTAAGGACTGTGCAATAGAAGTCGGTGGTAACTTCGTTAGACAGGTTACCAGTATGCTATCGCAGGAGACGAAAGACCTAAATAAGAAACGCCAATGTATGAAAGGCTCTAATCCTACAGCCAGAATAGAACTGGCAGAACTTTCCAAGTTAACAAGTGTAAGATAGCTGACATAAGGGAGTATAATATGGATAGAATTGAGCATGCTCTCACTAATGGAGGAACCCTAAAAGCAGTGAAGAAGAAACTAGGAATAGGCAGGAATCGCACGTATGCGTTAAGATACCGAGCCGGCACTATCATTGCTAATATAGATAAGATAGTTCAAGTGGCTGAGGAGTTCTGTGGAGATGTATGCAGTACCAACGGCACCCACGAAGATAATGGAAGAGGGAACAGTCCAGAGGAATTTGCCATCCCACAAGTAGCGCCGGAAGAAGTAAAGAAAGCCTTGGCAGCTATGCAAAGGGGGAAGGCAGCTGGAGAGGATCAGGGAACAGCAGATTTGCTGAAGGATGGTGGGCAGATTGCTCCAGAAAAACTGGCCACCCTGTATATGCAATGCTTCATAACCTCGAGCGTACTGGAATCATGGAAGAACGCCAGCATAATCTTAATCCATTAGAAAACGATGCCAAAAACTTGAAAAATTGTAGAGCGATCAGCTTACTGTCCATTGCCTACAAAGTATTTACCAAGGTAATCGCAGATAGAATCAGGAACACCTTATACTTCTGTCAACCAAAGAACCAGACAGGATTTCGTGAAGGCTATACAACAATAGACCATATTCACAGTATCAATCACGTGATAGAAAAATGTGTGGAATATAACCAACCCTTATATATAGCTTTCATTGATTAGGAGAAAGTGTTTGATTCAGTCAAAACCTCAGCAGTCATGCAGGCATACGGAATCAGGCTGTAGACGAGCCCTATGTAAATATACTGAAGGATATCTATAGCGGTTCCACCGCCACCGTAGTCCTCCATAAAGAAAGCAACAAAATCGTAATAAAGAAGGGCGTCAGGCAGGGAGATACGATCTCTCCAATGCTATTCACAGCGTGTTTACAGGAAGTATTCAGAGACCTGGATTGGGAAGAATTGGGGATAAGAGTTAATGGAGAATGCCTTAATAACTTCCGATTCGCTGGTGATAATGCCTTGCTCTGTAACTCAGGGGACCAATTGCAATGCATGCTCTCTGACCGGGACAGGCAAAGCAGAAGGGTGGGTCTAAAAATAATACAGCAGAAACCTGAAGTAATGTTTAACAGCCTCGGAAGAGAACAGCAGCTTACGATAGGTAGCGAAGCATTGGAAGTGGTAAGGGAGTACATCTCCTTAGGGCAGGAGTGACCGCGGATTCGAATCGTGAGACTGAAATAGTGAGAAGAATAAGAATGGGCTGGGGTGCGTTTGGCAGGCATTCTCAGATCATGAACAGCAGGTTTCCGTTATCCCTCAAGATAAAAGTGTATAACAGCTGTGTCTTACCAGTACTCGCCTTCGGGGAGAAACCTGGAGGCTTATGAAAAGCGTTCTACTTAACTCGAGGAGGACGCAACGAGCTATGGAAAGAAGAATGATGGGTGTAACGTTAAGGGGATAAGAAGAGAGCAGATAGGGTGAGGGAACAAACGCGAGTTAGTGATATCTGAGTTAAAATCAAGAAAAAGAAATCTGCATGGGCGGGGCATGTAATGAGGAGGGAAGATAACCGGTAGTCATTAGTCATTAGTCATTAGTCATTCCCAGGGAATGGAAGCTAACAGGGGCGGCAGAAAGTTAGGTGGACATATGAGATAAAGGAGTTTGCAGGGACAACATGGTGACAATTAGCATACTACCGTGGTAGTTGGAGAAGTAGGGGAGAGACCTTTGCCCTGTAGTGGGCGTAGCCTGGATGATGATGATGATGAGGAGGAGGAGGAAATAGATAGATACTTATGTTGGTATACAACACCGAACAGCAAAATACATACATACGAAACTCAAGGTACACGGGATACAGAGTAGGGACTGAGTTCCTTAAATACAGAAGTTTTAAGCGTACGGTTTCAAAAAATATGAAGTTGTCTGTGGCAGATAGCACAATTCTCGTACATGAGCTGGTCTACTCTAGGAGGCGGACATGAAAAATATGAAAGACATAGTAGGCTAATTATTAAAAAATTGCTAATCAGGTTTCAGCTAATTACACTCTGGTACATATTGCAATTTACAATTTCTAGCGAGGGAAACTGCCAGACCACTCTGCTTGAAATAATTCTGTGCATTTCCCCATTTACAAAATATTAGCCGTCAAACTTGCGGTAAAAATTCTCCGTTGTTCCACTTAACTTCTGAAGAAAATATCGTTTTATGCATTGAAGCACAAAATTAACTGAAACGTCTATGCATTTTTCCGCAATGTAAGGGAATTATATCTCGAAACTTGTCATCCTGAGAATTGGTTCAAAATGGATCCGCCATGCCAACTCCGTGGTTAGAATGTGTATATTGCAATGCGTGCCACAGGGAAATAGGTAAAACCCTATTTAGTGTACTTTTCTCAATTCGTCCATTACTGATTTCAATTTGTTTTCGCAAGTAATGTCCGCCTTGCCGAGGAGGAGGAGGAGGAACTTTATCATTACAGAAGTCTTGCACGGGTTATTCCTGGGTGCTTCCCTTTGACAGGGTTCCACTGGCAATAGCGGCTCGGCGGGCCTGGTAGAGGGTCACTAGTTGGCTTCCCAGGTCCAGTTCGGAAAGTCTAGCCTCCCAAGACCACGTAGTGAGTGTGTGTGATTTGACTCGTGGCGAAATTGCGTCGCCCGGATGGTCGGTGCATTTGTGTGTAATGTGCGCGACAGCGTTTGTGCAAAGCGCGGGCACGCGCTGCTCTCCTCTCTTGATTATGGGTGGGGTGCATGTTGTTGGGGATAGGGTCTACTACAACCTTTTTAAAAATTGAATGTGGCAGGTAGCACAATTCTAGTCTATGAGGAGGTATTCTCGACAAGGCGGTTAGGCAGAACACAACTCCTGCCTAACCGCTTTGTTGAGAATACCTCCTCATAGACTAGAATTGTGCTACCTGCCACATTCAATTTTTAAAAAAGGTTTTATAGTGCTCACTGAAAGGCCCAGTATAACAAATTTTCTCTTTGCCTGCAAACACCCTAGTGAATTGTGCTTCATTCATCATCATCATTCAATGGTTATGTACACTGCAAGAGGAAGTTCGCTCCCAGTGATCTCCAGTTACAACAGTGTCTCATTTGCTAACTCCAAATTCGACCTCCAAATCACCTAATTTTATCCCCACCAAATTTTCTCCCTTCCCCGACTGCACTTCGCTTACCCGAAATGGACCAATGAGTATTCTTCTCTACGCGTCACATGTTTTGCCTAGCTCCGTTTATTTCACACATTGCCAACTAGAATATCGGCTACCGCTATTTCCTTTCTTATCCGCACCATTCTTTTCATATCTCTAAAGTTCACGCCTAATATTTTAATGAGATTTTTATGCTTGGAGTAATTCGCGATATATCCAGACGCTATCTATCTGTCTATCTGTCTATCCGTCTTTGTATCTATCTGTCTGTCTATCCGTCTATCTGTCTATCCGTCTATCTGTCTATCCGTCTGTCTATCTATCTATCTATCTATCTATCTGTCTATCCGTCTATCTGTCTATCCGTCTATCCGTCTGTCTATCCGTCTGTCTATCCGTCTATCCGTCCGTCCGTCCGTCCGTCCGTCCGTCCGTCCGTCCGTCCGTCCGTCCGTCCGTCCGTCCGTCCGTCTGTCTGTCTGTCTGTCTGTCTGTCTGTCTGTCTGTCTGTCTGTCTGTCTGTCTGTCTGTCTGTCTGTCTGTCTGTCTGTCTGTCTGTGCCTTCGGGTGTTTTCTATCCAACCTGGGTGACTGTGTAGTACATGATAGAATGGTTAGAGCATCGGCATTTTGTGCTGAGATAACGGGTTTGAAACCAACCGTAACACCACTGCCAATAGGTCATTGCTGCAAGTCGCTCTAAGCCTGTCGGGCATAATAAGCGGCTCGAATCAAGGGGAGCGGGCGTCATTCTATCGAAAACGTTCTCATACGCCATTTCAAATTGAAGCCATGAAGCCACTTCTGCCACCCCATGTTGACGATGTGCTAGTGCACAACAGTGCAGAGACATCTGCATGGGTCACACAACGTAGAACAACCGAGAAGTCGGCATCACCACCGTCCAGGTCAGTCTAGAGTCCACCAGGGAGATGGTGCAGCGATTCATGCCCCTGCACCTAATAGCTTACCGAGACACTGCGTTCAAAGCTTGCTACAAGAAGTTCGAGAACGAGACATGCCACACGTCATATGCGGAGCTTTAACATCGACCACTTGAAGCCCCAAAACACGTGGTTTCTGTAGTATAACAGGGATGCGTTTGGTGCCCAGCAGCCTTCCCTGCTTGGCGGCAAGTACCAATGCTGTGGCCGATCACATCTTTTTCCGCACAATTAGGCACTTTAGACTTCACACATGTGCATCACACTGCTATAGCCATCGCCTTCTATTCGTCGCTGCAAGCGACAGACAATAACACGATGTGCTGTTGTCTATTCGCGCTGCGGAACCGATGGACATTTCGTCCTTAGCTTTACAAAGATGTCGAACGTACATTTGGTCTGTATACACTGTGGTGTCCATTCTCGTATTTAAAATGTATGTAGGGAGCAACTAACCACACCGAAAGAAATAAATATTCCACAAATAAATATATCATACGACCATATCGGTTTCTCGTTATTTCAACCATGACAATAATCACACATCGCAATCACTTATTACACACCTGTCGCAAGGGCCAAATGGCAATCGCATGGTCATCGTCATTCTTCCTCATAAGATGAATACGCCGCCAAAAGATTGGTCCATTGCACGTTGCGCGGTTCTTAGATTGTTATCAAGCTTTTTTAATTAACGTTCATTATTCTGTCCTATAGATTAGTACCGACGGATTACGACTGTACATTTTCCTTTTCAATGATAGTGGCGAATTCACAATCATGATTTGGCAGGGCTTGCCATGTGCTCTCCAACCAATCTTACAGCGGTGCTGCAAATGGCTAGCGTGCCGCAGAATTTTTGGTCCGCACCGAAAAACTACCACCATCAATGGCTCATATCGCCGGAAGCACTCATACCCCCGCAAGCAAGCAAAAATGGAATGACCCATAGCCCCGTGAGGCAGAGGCTACAAGCACTAAGTAAACCAAAGCGAACAGTACTTTTCTTTCTAATCACGCATACAATGTGCGCATGTCAAAAACTGCCATCTTCAATGGCTCATACCCCCGTAAGCAACGACTCATACCCCCGTGATCAATGACTGATACCTCCGTAACCAATGGCTCTTGTCCCCTTAAGCAAGCAAAAAATGCAATGGCTCATGGCCAAGGCTCACGGCTAGTCACTTTGGGTGGGTTAGTTGCGACGACACTAAATTTGTGGTAATTTTTTAAACACTGGGGGTTTTGTGCCAAAACCATTTTCTGATTATGAACTACACTCTAAGAACAGTTCACACCCTTTGGCGTGCCCCTTCTGCCACACAACAATAATCGTCATCTGCCTTGATGCATTTCTTTTCTTTAACGCTGCGAGCCCGGAACTTTCCAGTAACGAACGGCACGCGCGTTATCTGAAGGGGCAGTCCAAAGGGTGTAAACTGTTCTATGCTGATAACGCGAGTGCCGTTCGTTACTGGAAAGTTCCGGGCTCGCAGCGTTAAAGAAAGGAAACGCATCAAGGCAGATGACGATTATTGTTGTGTGGCAGAAGGGGCACGCCAAAGGGTGTAAACTGTTCTTAGAGTGTACGCCTGTGGTCGTTGACGGTGATTTCAAGGTGGATATGTTGGGCCCGAAAAGGGACTGGCTTACGCGTTTCGTGTTGCAGACATATCGCTTGCGATGCCACACCTATCCGGCCCAACCTACTACCCAGCGAGGTACAGCCATCGATTTGACACTATCAAAGGATGTGTTTGCAGTTGCGAGTATGCCGATCACAGTATATCAGCGACCACAAAGCCATTGTGACCGTCCTCACTGTGTGACAGTGAGAGCTTCAATAAAGCCTTTACCAGAAGTTTTCTTGCCACGACGCTGACAACCCTCCTGTCCATCTAACTTCACAGGGCTGAATGGCCATAACATTCGTGTGAGTTTTATTCTGATCTTGAGATTTTCTTAAGTGTAAATCAGCTAGAAAAAGTACTCCTAGACCTTTCTAGAGGCCCACAGTGATTTTTATCGGTAAGAGAAAGACAATGTACACAGGCATTTTCGTCCTTCTTGACTACTCTTCCTGTAGAAGTTCTTGTTCATCGTCTCTTGCCAGGCCATTGAAGAATACTTTTCCTTCTGCATTGTATATTTAATCCCTAATCTGAAACTTTTCTGCTTAAGGTTATCAATAATTTATTGCAATTCGTCCCCATAGTCCCTGACCAGGACAATATCACCTGCAAGCCTAAGGTGGCTGAGATATTTACTGCTGAAACGCGCGCCTGTTCTTGTCCAGTGTAATATGTTGTAATCTTTTTTAAGCATGCAGGAAATCGCTTTGGGGAAATTACGTCTGCTTGCATGACACCTTTATTGATTATTATCCCTCGACATTCCTCATGGAGATTTCAGGTAGCTGTGGAGTCTTTGTAGATATTGGCCGAGATAGACAAGTGTGCCTCCTGTACTCCTTGAACAAGCAGTACCTTCATGGCTGCTCGTATCTCTACTCAATACGAATGCATTGTATAATCTACGAATTCCATATACAAATGTTGGTTGTAGTCAGCAGATTTATGTTTTATCTGGTTCACGACATGAATGTAATTCATTGTAGAATACCTTATCCTGAAGCAAACTTCTTATCTTCGTTGAATAAAGTCAAGCGTTGCTGTGATTTATATGTAAATTATTTTGGTCAATACATTGTACAGCACTGAGAACAAGCTAACCGACCTATGCATTTTTCATTCCTTAAGGTCTCCCTTTTCATACAGCTCTCTGGTACACTTGAAGTTGTGAGGCGCCGTGTATATACGACCGCAAGCACTTCAAGTGTAATATCTCCTTCCTCTTTAACTATATAGACTCTTATTCCATACTCTTGCATCACTTTTCCCGACGACATTTCTGGCAAAGCACTTCTAATCTCATCCCTAGTTACACACGGAACTTCTATGTCCTGTTCGTCTCTACTTACAATCAATGTTGCGTGGTTGTTCAGGGTATTCGCATGTCAGTATAGAAGACATCTGTTGCCATTACACTATAATTAAGATTACTGTCATACTATTTACATACATCTTGGTCCTGCTCCTGTCGAGTCTCCTCATAGCTTTCCTGCTGCGGTCACTTATACTTCTTTCTCAACCTTTGCGAAGTTATAATTTCGAATATCAATTATTATTTTTTCCTTCATCAGCTTCCAGCGTTCAGCGAGTCCTATCGTATCTCCTGTGTTAGACATTATCATCCTTTTTCCTTTCTTTATTCAGTTTTTTGTTACTTGGTAGCGCTTAACCACTGGTTTCCTTGGTACCTCACTTCACACTTCAAATGCTGTTTCTGAAGACAGTGAAGTTATTGCTTCATTTCTGACGTCCATATTATCTTCATATCGTGGTTCTAAAACTCTATTTTTGTTTGTGAGCACCACATTGAGCTAATCTGATTTTGCAGTGACTGCGTCTAGGTGGGCCTGTTTCCTCGACTAGTTTTGTTCTTTATCCTTTCAAATTTAATATTATCCGAGACCTCACTACCCAATCATTGCTGCGTTATACCCTACCAAGCAACTTCTACGTCCTCCGCCATCCTGGGGTGGGCATGTAGGTTGAAATATATTTGATTTCTTGTTTACCCTTTACAGCTTTTCCTCGTCCAGTTCCTGTTGTTGTGTTTCCGAAGAAGGAATCGATTCTTTACCGTGAACTATACCAACATCATTCCTCTACTCTTTCTTCAGTCGATGCCATAGTTGCCAATTGCCGGTTATCTCATATGTTTTCTCCCCTTTGGTATTCATATTGCCCATGACAACAGCATTAGGACTCACCATATGAGCTACTGTAAGTTGCAGTCCGAGGCACTGAAATAAACGCAAATTGTAAATCATCGAAAAACTCTTATTCATGGTAGTAATGAAGCAATGTAACTAGCATAATATACAATATTAGCATGCCATTATATGCGAGATGATTACCTTTCGAATATCACCACGCAAGAGGACACGAACAATGCTTTCTTGTGTTTCGTATGTGTGTGCACTCCCTAAGAATAAATAAGTTCAAACTCGCCTGGTTTTCAATCCTTCTGCATGTATAACATACCTGAGATGCACAGCATACCTGATAAAATGAAATGCGCTAAGCGACTATTTGTCACCGTCCCGCTGCAGGGCCAATGCCATCAAGTATCATCATCATCATCATCATCGAAGCGTGCAACGAACGCCGTTGCCGCATAACGCATTTCTAAGCGTTCACCATGCACCGGTGTGCCGCGCATTGCGGAAGACAGGCGCTGGCTTCGTGGCAGAGAGAAGTGGTTCTTGTGGGAAAAGAGGAAAGGCTGGCACTATCTTCTGCAACCCATGCGGGAGCACGACTCAGGGCCAGCAGTGTGGCGGAGGTGGGATTAAAAGAAAGAGAGGGTAGGAAGGAGAAAGGTAGAGGGTCGTCGGCGCTACATGGTGCGGACTGCTCTTAGGCAAGGGCGAAGGAAGGGTCCCTCTGCTGTGCACACCCCTTACGTGTCCCGTCTTGACGGTGGCAGTAGGTAGTTCCGCTATGTTGATACTATGCTCAACGCATTACTATCTACTGTCATTCAGAGATAGGTTCCGTTGAAAGTTTTCCATTGAATAGCACTGCAAACGACATTTCTTGCCTGAATTTTCTCATACATACGTCACGAGCTCTGCTTCAGTTTAGCGCGAAGGTATCATAGGCCTGATTGCGCGAGAATTCTACGTAGTCCGCGTGACCGAAAGATGGTACCAAAAATAACCGCCGGCGCAGTGTAAAACCACGCAAAAATGCTCGTATTGAAGTCAAACTTGTAAGGCACCTTCCTGTAAAAAAAGCCACGAGGTCAATGCACACGAAACCGCAGCTGAGCACACGACAAAGGGGGTCATCCGTAGGATCCCACTCACGGAGACTCCCCAGCAGATCCACAACAAAATTGTCACTGCCCGAAACCCGACAGCCTTGGCAGCCAAGCGCATCGCATCTACTACAACAGTGATCATCGCTTTTGACGGACTGGATGTGCCTTACCAGGTCCGCTACGGCTCCACGTTACTCCCATGTTCGCTATATCGGAAGCAAATTGACATTTGTTACCAGTGTGGCCGCCTCGGACACCGTATGGACGTTTGTCCCTACCCAAATAACAAGATATGCCGGGGCGGCGGTGTCCGCAACCCCCCCGCCGACCATAGCTGTAACCCTAAGTGCTCGCTCTGTGGTGGTCCCCATCTCACCGCGGACAAAAGCTGTGCCGCTCGATATAAAACCCCGTACGTCATCCGCAAGCGTATCGGAGAACGACGAACAACCAGCCAAGCCACCTATAAACAAGCCGGCCCCTCCACCCTCAACACCAGAACCAGGCCACGCTCCCGCACACCGTCAAGGGGGAGCCGTTCCCGCTCCAGAACTCCATCTCGATCCAGGCAACAACGCTCAAGATCCCGGTCTGCATCGGCTTCACGCATCTCATCTACCAACAACAGCAAGGTGAGCTTCGCAGACGCTCTCATGGGCACCTCGCGAGAGGGCCGTATGATCGCCAACACACAAGTCACCTACCCTCCTCTTTCACCAGAAAACCCAGAAATAGCTCAGCTTAAGCGCGAGAACGCCATCCTACGCGATCTCCTAACTAAACTCTCGCAGGAGGTTAGAGACCTCAAACAGTCCCAAACACCAGCCCCTACACCTATCGCACAGAACGTCCCTGCCCCTAGCCAGGAGGCCCCCTCGACTCCCGCCCCCAAGAAGAGAGCCCTGCAAGATGGAGCCACGAGCCAGGTCCGCTCTGAAGTTAAAGACATGCTCATCTCACTTCAAACAACTATTAGCACTTTCCAACATGCACTGGACTCCATGCAGCAAGCCTTCATTGGTATTGTCCAACGCGTGACCAACCTGGAAACTCATATTCTCACGCCTCCTAGCCATGCCGCCCCCGTCTGCGACCCTTCCGGGACGCCGATGGCGACATCCACCATCTCCCATCATGGCTCACACTAATCAAGACGCCCTCATTTGGCAGTGGAACTGCCGAGGCTTTCACCATAAACAACCGGTACTCAATCAATACCTACGCCAACATACCCGCCGCCCGGATGCTATCCTACTTCAAGAAACCAATAACGCCCCGACCACGCTCCCCGGTTATCAAACCTTCCATACCACCCACCCTCTTCGCCGGGTCTCCACCCTAGTACGGCGTCGTATTCCTGTTATTGAACATGATCTCAATAGTCCTCACATCGAACATCCATTCCTCGAATTAATTCCCAATCGTAAACGGAAAGAATGCATCTTCCTTCTGAGCATTTACAATAGCCCCAAGGATAAAGCAAGGTGTCGCTTCCTCACCCTCTTTAAGAAGGCTCTTCACGTAGCTGGAACGCACCCCCTACTCATTGGCGGTGATTTCAACCTCGCCCATACAGGCTGGGGCTACGTTCGCACGGAAGCTGCAGCTCGCAACCTCTGGCAAGATTACCACGACTTAGGCCTTACGCTCATCACGGATCCCTCCTTTCCTACACGCCTCGGTACTTCCACTACCCGGGACTCTACCCCCGACCTCACCTTCATCAAACATATCAACAATGCACACTGGACCAATACCCAGCAAGACCTGGGCAGCGACCATTATATCCTTGCTCTCTCTTTACCCCAACTCGCTGCCGCCCCTGCCCCCACTAAAGAATTCACCATTACCGACTGGGATGTTTTTCGAAAAATACGCATCGGTTCTACCTCAGCAGAAGGCATTACCGACATTAACACCTGGATGCAAGCGCTACGCACTGATGTTCAAACGGCCACTCGGGTGGTAACTACAGATGCCTCAGTTGAACGCATGGATAGCCGCCTCGCCCATCTTCTGGAGGCTAAAACCTCCATCCTAGCTCGATGGAAGGGGCAGCGCCTAAACCGTCGCCTCAGAAGTAAGATTTCCAAACGGAACACAGCCATCGAGGAGCATTGTCAAACCCTCAGCCGGCAACAATGGACTGAGCTGTGTAACACGGTGGATGGACAACTTCATCGCCCTTCCTCGTGGAAACTCCTCAAACATCTGCTTGATAATACCACCACCCGCACCACCCAACAGGATCGGCTGCAGAAGCTCCTTTATACGGAGACCCTTAAGCAAGGTCCACAACAGGTGCTTGACTACCTCTGCACCAGATATATCTCCAGGGGACAAGTCAGTCCACACAGCAATTACATCGGTAGCCCCAACCCTACACTAGACGCCGATTTCAGCGTATCTGAAATACATGCCGCTCTACGCAAGCTTAACGGTCGTTCTGCTCCAGGGCCAGACGGGGTCTCTAACAAAAGCCTTCGCAATCTCGATGACGAGTCCGTGTCCCATCTGACTGACTACATCAACGATTGCTGGCGCAGTGGTGCCCTTCCAGCCGCCTGGAAGACTGCCAACGTTATCCTAATCCCAAAGCCTGGCAAACCATCTAGCCTCAATAACTTAAGGCCCATCTCCCTCACTTCATGCGTAGGCAAGGTGGTGGAACACGCCTTCTTAGCACGCATCAACAGTCACCTCGAGGACAACTCTCTCTATCCCCACACCATCATTGGATTTCGCCCTCACCTTTCTACTCAAGACGCAATGTTGCAGCTCAAACATCAAGTGCTAAACGATCGTTCCCGTAACATGAAAGCCATTCTCGGACTCGACCTCACTCAAGCCTTTGATACCATTTCCCATGCAGCTATCCTTGAACAGGTCTCCAACCTCCACCTGGGAGAGCGAGCCTGCAATTACATCCGTGACTTTCTCTCCAATCGCACGGCTACCCTCTCGGCCGGGGATTTACGATCAGACCAGCTTCCCCTTGGCAGCAAAGGCACCCCGCAAGGTTTAGTTATCTCTCCCATGCTCTTTAACTTAGTCATGATTGGCCTTGCCAAGCAACTACAGCAAGTCGACAATATCAACCATACCATCTACGCCGACGACATCACCATCTGGTCGTACCGAGGCAGTGATGGTCAAGTGGAATCAGCCCTCCAAACGGCGATTGACACGGTTGAAGCCTATCTCCAAGGGACCGGACTGCGCTGTTCGCCGGCTAAATCGGAGCTTCTGCTATACAAGCCCATTCAGCGGGTCGCCCTCCCAAACACCAATCTGATCACCGACCCTGTGACGCCATCACCCTACGCCTTCATGATGGCAGTCCTATCCCACACGTCCCTAGTATCCGGGTTCTCGGTCTCACCATCTCTACCAACGGCTCCAACGCCTTGGCTCTCAACAAGATCTGTGCCCAATCTCAAAACACCCTACGACTTCTTAAACGTATATCTAACCGACGCGGAGGACTCAAAGAAGAAAGCCTTCTCCGACTCGTCCAATCCTTTGTCATATGCCACATTACCTACGTTGCTGCGTACCTCAATTGGTACCGGGCTGAGCAAAACAAGCTCGACACCCTCATACGAGGGGTCTACAAGCAAGCACTTGGTCTCCCACATTGCACCAGCACTGAACTCTTCAACCAACTGGGAGTTCACAACAACCTTTCCGAACTCATTGAAGCCCAACAACGCTCTCAGCTTGAACGGCTCACCCTTACTGAAACGGGGCGCTTTATTCTGTCCACGCTTGGCTTCACCTACCATCAGCAACAAGGCCCCAAACAACCGATCCCGAACGACATCCGTAGCTGGATCTACATAGACCCGATTCCTAGAAATATGCACCCTGAATATAACAGGGCCCGGCGCCAAGCTCGGGCCGGAGCTATCATAAAAGCCCTTGCCCACGTACCTGGCGTCACATTTGTTGATGCTGCCCAATACTCCCATGGCACACGATTTGTGGCCGTCGCCACACGCGATGGAGTCCTACACCACGCCTGCAGCGTCACTACCCCCGCTGCGGAGACGGCTGAAGAAGTGGCCATCGCCCTGGCCACTTTAGATCCCACCTGTCACACCATAGTTTGTGACTCTCGCTCAGCCGTTACTAACTTCAGCAAAGGCCGTATTTCTCCCCAAGCTCTTCGCATCCTCTGCCAGGCACCACACTCTAAAGACAGCATAATCTCCCTAACATGGATCCCGGCCCATGCCGGCCCTGTCCACCCACACCTCCCCAATCTCAACGAGGTCACCCACTCCATTGCGCGAGGCCTAGTCAACCGCGCCGGAGTCACTGGAGATGAGTTGGGCACCAGGGACAGTCTGACAACTTATAACGATCTCGTTAAGGCATTTTACCTCAGTCGCCGAATCTTCCCCCCGCCTCACCCAAAGTTCAGCCGGGCGCAGGCTACCACCCTGCGTCTACTACAAACAAACACGTACCCTTCACCCGCCCGCCTCAACCTTATATTTCCGGACGTCTACACTACCCCCAACTGCCGGTGCTGTGGAATTCACCCGGCTACACTTCCGCATATGCTATGGGAGTGCCCAGCACAGTACACCCCGACTAACACCACGACTCTCTCGTCGAGGTTGCATGAGGCTCTGCGGAGCTCCGCCCTTGACGACCAAACCTGGGCGACCCAGCACGCCCGCGAGGCAAGCCCTCGACGTCCCTTCGTGGGAGGCTTAGGCCCGGCCATCATAAAGTGCTGGTTCCAGAATAAAAGTTTATTCCTCCTCCTCCTCTCTTTGAAAATAAGATTTCGTAAACTTCAGTCTGGCTGGCAATTGAACCCGTTCTTCCAGGGTGAGACACGAGCACGCTTCCTCGACGCCAAGGTGGTTCCGGCTCTGGTTCAATGATTGTGTGCCTAGTGCCTGCCTCATTGCGCACGTCACGTCGCGGCTATCCGGTTGACTAAAGGTGTGACCTAGTGCGTGCGTCATTGGGCATGTGACGGAGCAGCCAATAGGGAGGAGCTGGCACCCCGTCATTAGTGTAAGAATCAACGCGTTCATTACGTTGCGAGGTCTACAAGCGGCATAATGTTTCAGCATTGCCACACGTAAGCAGTCCTAATTACTACAGAAATGATTATTGCTATTTAGCATTTTTTGGGTATTTCAAGCACTCTAAGGGGTATATGGGGCTGTCGGGCTGGATTTAGAATCGTTTTGCCGTGAACTCGGATTAATGTGTACATTTAGTTCATCGACAAACAGGTAGAGCATCGGCCTGCTGTGCTGAGTGAAATGCGTTAGAAACCGACTGTCGCACCAGTTTGGTTCACTGCTCATGTGCTACTGAGTATGTGGCGCTTTCGATCTTCTTGCCGGTTTCTCTGTTTATGCCTCTGGCAGTTTTCTCACCAAACTGATGAGAAAAAATGCCCGCCTCTTGAGAAGCGTCGTCTCGATGCTACAAACCTGAGAGAAACAACCAAAGCACATGCAGTGAAGAGAAAAATCAGAAATAAAGCCTTAGTGTTCCCCGTCACAAGTATAAAGGCTTAAGGCGCACAAGATGAAATGCTTCAGGTAGTGATCGATGCCGCTGTGACTGCGTAATTCCATCTGGCACGACCAGTCAAGTACGCCTATACGTCAATTGATCTTTTAGTGCCCTAAATAGCGTCTAAAAATTTTCTCACTAACTCATAGCCGGCGTATGGGGGTGCAAACCAATATACGGCCGTTGGGATGGTATTCTGGGTAGCTTCGTTAAAGATAGTAGCGTCAACTTCCCGTCTTTTGGCGGTTCTGGATACACAAGCGGGTGAGTTGTGGGGCTTCTCTGGGGCACGGGATATACGCGGTGACATCTCGGTTATCTTCGCCGGTGACGTGCTGCAGCATAATCGTCCAGAATTGTCGCCGGGTTTCTTCTGTAAGCTAGCCTGAACAGCGCCATCTTGGTATACTCTTGCACTCCCTTTTTGTAAGCAAACGTCACGTACGGAAGAATCGAATCCCCCGAGTTGTGTTCGATAACTACGAGAGAGATAGATAGATAGAGAGAGAGAGAATACAGAGAATGGCAGGGAGGTTAACCAGAGGTAGTTCCTGTTGGCTATACTGCACGGAGAAAAGGGTTAAGGGGTACAAGAAGAGAAATAGAGGGGAAGTGGAAGATAGAGAGAAAGCGAGACGGGCACTAACAAAGCGCGTACACTATAGAGCGGTAGGGGGCGACGTTCTTAAACTCTATCGTGAAGCCCCGTACACCGCAGGAACCTTAATAACGCGAGTAAGGCCTTTAACACGAATGTTCTTTCAGAGCACTGACCTAAAGCTTTCCGTTCTGGTAGTGGATGATTGTGCAGCTGGTCCAGTACTCTGCACATCACTTTACTCTGGGCACTATATCGCGGGCAGACACAGATAGTATGTGTGAGCGTCTCTTCGCTGTTGCATGTGTTGCACGTGAGGCTATTGGTCATTGCAATAAGGAAAGCATATGAGTTCGTAAAGGCAACGCCTAGCCACAGAGGGTACAGCATGGTCAGTTCACGTCGTGGTAACCCAGGTGGGAGGTGCATCCGTATGTCCAGAGACAACGAACCCAAACGACACATGGTGAAAACGTTGGAGTCCTACAGGACCAATTACGATCACGGGACATCAATCGGAGGTCAGCCGCAGCGTCTTTTCGCGAAAGTGGAAGGAAGACTCGTTGACCACTTTCATGCGCAGATCGGGCGGCTTCATCGGCGTGGTCTTTCCCACTGATGTTACAATGTCCTGGAAGCCATTGAAATATTATGTTGTGTTCCTTGTCGTGGCTGTGTTGATATATGTGTCGAATTTCTGAGACTAGTTGTTCATTGGGCCCGTGGCGCATTGGGCTTTGTATGCACTGAAGGGCTGCCTTCGAGTCACTAAAGTCAGTCCATTGGTGCGGTGGTTCCTGCTTAATCAAATCAACTGCAGCACGTAGTGCCGCAAGTTCGGCAACCAACGATGTGGTCACACATGAAGTTTTTATTTGATTTCTTCAGACTTTGCGGGGATGAAGACTGCAGCAGCAGAGCTGTTGAGTTTCACCGAGCCAGCTCTGTAGACATGTTGCCGGAATTTGTGCACGGTGTGAATGTATTCCAAAGTTGCTTGTTTCAAAGATTGCAAAGGCCATTGTTTCTGATGCCTGGAATTGTTAACGGCCCTTGCGGCCGGTGCAGACACCACAACGGGTCGGATCATTGTGTAGCAGGCGTAAATTGTGATGGCAAGTAGGACTGATGACTAGCAATACTTTTGACAAAAGTTGAATGTGGCCTTTTTGCTGGCAAGCAAGCAAGGTGGTTGGAGGGAATCCGAGTCAAGTGTTGGACGTGTGCTTTCAGGACATCTGTATCGATATAGACTGTCAAAGGAGCGTCTCTGGCAGTGGCCAATGTCACAATCGTGATCTACATCATCGTGATCTAATCGTGAATACTACATCTCAATCGTGATGTAGTATTCGGGAGACCAAGACACGTTCTGAGTGCTTGTGCGCTGGAGTTTACGGATACTTGTAGTTGAAGTTTTTCCTTGTACAGGTAAGCTGTACCGCAGGAAGCCCTAAAACAGTGCTTTATATAGTTGCAACATTGATGGTACTGTTGCGGCCCAGGACTTCCCGCCGAGGAACGCAAGATGGTCCACAATGGCAGCCAAACTCTTTGTCATGACCCAGACGTGAGGGCTCCATGACAAGTCTCTATCAATGATGACGCCAAAAAGTCGGTGCGTTCGTCTTTATCGTATAGTTTGGTCATTAATCCGCAAAGCACACGGGGCCGTCGCTTTGCGAGTAAAAGCAACGAATGCACATTTCTCAGCTGAAATTTCCAGGCCTTGCCTCCTTAGGTATGTTGACACAGCCGTTGAAGCTTTCTGAAGTCGCGCGCGGACATGTACACGTGTCACTTTCGTACACGTGCCACTGTCGTACACGTGCCACTGTCGTACACGTGTCACTGTCGTACACGTGTCACTGTCGTACACGTGTCACTGTCGTACACGTGTCACTGTCGTACACGTGTCACTGTCGTACAAATGTGGTCTGCATATGTTGGAGAACTGAACGGTTTGCGGAAACGAATAAGCGACACCAGCGACCACCAGGTTGAAAAACGTAGGGCTGAGTACAGTGCCTTGCGGTACACCACGACTGGTATAGCTAGATGGCGTTGGTCCGTCTTCAGTCAAAATATAGAACTATCTTCAAATCAAATAGTTGCGTATCCAGCGAAAGGTGTGTCCACCAATCCCTACAGCTTCTAAGGCGTTCAGAATTGCATGATGATCTACATTGTCGTACGCACCTTTAACATGAAGAAATAAGGCCGCAGTGGGTCGTTTCAGATGTTTCTGGTGTTCTACGTATGTTACAAGGTCGATAACGCTATCGGGGAACGTCTGCGCCGAAAACCCGCCGTTACCTCTTGATAGACGTTATAAAATTCCAAGTACCATTCCAACCATGTAAGGATCATTCTCTCCATGACCTTGCCGACACAGCTGGCCAGTGCTATTGGACGGTAAGATGACCATTCCAATGGAGATTTGCCAGCTTTGAGGAATGAAACAAGGCGGCTGGATTTCCACATGGTATGGACCAGGGCGTCACGGCATGATGCGTTGTATAGCCAAGAAGTGCATCTCTGGCCTCTTTACCAAAGACTGCAACTACAGAATATGGGATGTCATGGGGACCTGGTGACGAAGATCGCCTGCACCCAGCAAGTAGGCCTCCAGTTCTTCGATGGAGAAAGGTGCGTGCATGCGAAGGTCTCTAATATCACTCAGTCTCTGTTTATCGAAACGATCTGATGGAGAGTGGTAAGCGCCCGCTAAAGTAAACGTAAGTTACTGTTTTTTCACGGTCGAACAGACATACTGATTACTGTCATGTGGCCACAATTGACGAACAACGTAGGTCAATCCACACCGTATGTATATGATAACTTTGCTAATGTCATTACAAGTCAATGACACATAAGAAACATAGCCTGAGATACGGACAGGTTTCTGTAGGTTCTGTTCACAGACGACAATAATGGGGAATCGATCGGTGAAAACGTAATGGAGAAAATCAGCAATACGTGATTTCAATCCTCGGGCATTCCATTGCATAACAGACGCTTCCTTGACTTGCCTGAGGAAAGGCTGATGCGGTAGAGCCATTGTGATTGCTACTCGAGGCTCGCAAAAACCGGATCCAGCACGTCCAGCACATGCAGTGCACTTCGAGCAGATGGCGCTGCATGTCATTTATCAACACGCGAATGACTTTCATTAGAGATTTGATTATGGCGACGACTTGCTTGTCTTGAACTCGCACGTGATCTGCGCCGTCATTGGTGCGTTGGTAGTCTACCGTCGATCTTCGTTGGGCGGGAGGACATAATGTTGAAAGTGCAGGCCAGTCGCTTGCAGTAGACGTATTCACTGCGTCACCAGGCACCGTGTTATTAGTGTAGGGGAGCGCCTTGGGAGCACCACCTGCAGGAAGTGCCGTCTGTCTCACGACGGTATCAGTATTTCTAGTAGACGACGATCGCCTGCGGTGACAGTGGACACGACGCTATCGCACTTTGGCGGCGGCCTTTCTGTGCGTTCTCTCACCATTTGTTTTAGTAATTTTATTTCTGTCTTGTGTCTCGGGCATTCTTTCGACAATGCTTCATGTGGACCAGAGCAATTGGCACACTTGAAATCAGTCGCACGGCAAGCATTAGCGCGGTGCTGCTCAGAACATTTTTGGACACACGGTCGAATTTTTGCATATGGCGCTGACATGCCCGATCTTCAAACAATTACGGCACTCAAGAGGTCTTGGAATGAACGGTCGCTCTTGATGACGAAAGTATCCAACTTTCGCGTGTGACGGCAAGCTACCTCCCTTGAAGGTTATCCTCACACAACGTGATTCTGCGAGGCGACGGATTTCAATAATAGTTGTACCTGCTGTGGCGGGTTTGACCAAAATAGGCAGATCGTTGTCGTTGATTGACTCATCGACATCATAAATCACATCTGATGCAGTATCGCTGTCCCGCGGTATTATGGCGCGAACATTTATATTGCCCACTATTTTGACTGTACTCAAGATATCCAATGCTGCTCTGTTCTTGACATCAACCGCGAGAATGTTCTTAAGGGTGTTAATTCTCATATCTGTAATCTCATTCGGAACAAGAGCCACCAGTGTGACAGATATAGCTTGCCTGTTTAGCCGATTCATGTCGCTGGTGGGCGCCGCTGTCACCCTTGTTGAAGACGAGGAAGCAGCGACGATTCTCCTGTTTCCTTTTTGCCTTAGAACTGTCCAGTAATCCCCGTCATCCGACAGATCTTCTGAAGCAGAGTAGTGCAGCAGGGTGTCCTCGCTGCCTGTGTAGCTCATGAGGCGATTGCGCTTCCTCGGAGCGCTTGACGCTGTGACGTCTGTCTCCTCCGGACGTCTAGCCGACTCCGATTCCATCGCCGAAGGTGGCGGGAGCGGCGCCTCCCGAAAACACGCAAAAACACTCGTAAAATGAGAGCAGTGGAAAAATGGGGTGCTGCACAAGAGCCACTTCTTCGTCGTTTCTCCGACATCTACGAACATTGCTAACATGCCTTATACAGGCGTCCCGTTAGAGCATTCGTCAGCGGGTGATAAGCGGTTGTCCTCCGATGTATAGCACGGCGATATTGCAGGACAGTCTGAGTAAACTTAGCCGTAAAAGTCATTCCTCTGTCAGTAATGAAAACTTGCGGTGCGCCTTGTCGCAGCAGGGGGTTCGCAACGAAGAATTTTGGTACTTCTGCCACGCTACCTATTGGCATGGCTTTTAATTCGGTGTAACGGGTAAGGTAGTCGGTTGACACGGCGATTCACTTGTTTCAAGATGCCGACCTCGGAAAGGACCCCAACAAGTTCATCCTTATCTGCTTAAACGTAACTTAAACGTAGCTTAAACGGCTAGCAAGGAGGCTCGATCGGCTGTAGAATGTCACTGGCCTAGCCGATGATGTTGCGTCGCTCTCTATTCTCGGCAGGTCTTGATGCAATGGGCGTCGTCAGCGCTCTAATGTGGCCAGTAATACTTCTGAATCCTTGCGACCGTACGGCAGAAACCGAGGTGGCCTGGCAATGGGTCATCAAGAAGGGCGCGTAGAGCCTCTGACAGCTGTTCTCAAGCAACAACTAGATCGTAGTTGGCGCGGAGTGGTCAGAAGTTTTTTTTCTTTACGAGAGTGTTTTTCAATGAAAACGAAAAAAATCCCCACTTGAATGCCCTTGCAACAAAGTAAGACTTTGCTTGTAAGAACTCAACAAGCATTCTTCGCTACGGGCCTGCGCGCTGCTGCTCGGAGAAGTGGTCGGCATTTATTATGCCTAGGAAAGATCCATTGTGCTAGTTAGAGCTCGGCTGTCGTCCTGTATAATTTTTTTAAAGCTCTGATGGTAAGGGTGTTACCAGTGTGAGAACAAAAGACTCTTAAGGATGTAAACATTCTTACAATGTAGCGCGAGAATAGAACACGCTCGGGCGCTCGACCTTAGCGGCCGCGGTATCGGCCGCTTCCGAGATCCCTCGGCACCATGACTGGCCGGGTAAAATAGGGCGTAGCTACGGCGGCTACCTATCCGGGCCACGTCCCACAAACCCTCTGTTTCACGTAGAAGTTCAGCTGCCAGTTACTTCTCAGAGTGCTCTTTGTAAACATGGTTCATTGCGCTACAGTAGCGTTTGATTCGACAATGCTTCCTACTGTTTAATATTCCCCCAAAAGGAACGGAAGTGAAACACAACACTTACCGTGGCTTTCCTTAGAGGTAGCGGGGGATGCTGTGACAAAATCGCAGAATAATTTTAGAAAACTGCGTTAGAATTCCGTCAGAGAGACAGTTGGTAAATGTCATGGAGTTTTATGCAATAATTACTAAGGGGAACTCTGGCGCTAGTCTCTACAGAAGCTGCAATAGAAGCGGTCGCGCCATCATGGCAATTAGAAGTATAGGGATTTCTCTAAACTTTCTTTTTCTGGCATCAAACGGCTTTGTAGCTTTATGACCTCATTGTCAACAATGTAATGCGTAATGAATAATGAATAATAATGAATAATGTACTGCGTAATGAGCACATGAAATCGAGCATAGACGTCCGATATTGAAACCATTACGCCACACATTATGTACCGACAAGGGACATTTAACGTCCTTACAAATTTATCACGGGCAAGCCAGTGCCTTGAGACGCTTGGCGCGTTTCGATTTCGCCAGCTTGCCAAGCTGAACCGTTGCAATAGTAGAGAGTGTCCGTGTTCGCAGTGTCTTCTACATATAGAAAAGTGTAGATTGCTCTGAAATTTACGACAATGATGGCATACAAACCGTCATTAACGAATCCACAAGAACATCTGAAACCACAAGTTGGCGGATCAGACAAAACCGTGTACTGCCCATCAATCATATTTTGGCTGAATGATTACAGCACCAGGGTTTCCTCTAGTATGTTATAGAACACTGTTTCGTAACGGTCAACAAGTGTCATAGGCATACCAAAGCAAACAAAGACGGTAAAAAAATGCACTATATTAACGTTCTATAACAAAAACGGCGTGCGCGCAACGAATGCGCACTCACAAGCACATGAAGCACTTCAGATCGATGGCCAAATTGAAAACTTCGTGTTATATGATCCGTGCCACAAATACATATATATATATATATATATATATATATATATATATATATATATATATATATATATCTTGAAACGCGCACATCTTTGTCTTTTTTCGAGTGAGCGCTTTTCACCGTCGGACAAATGCTATCGATGGTTCTACCCACTGACTGTTGTCACCGAACCTTGCTGATTGCATGTATGCGCGACGCAAATAGTGTAGAACTTTTCGGAAGACACACGGGCACTAGCGATTACTCTGGAACGTTCGATGGCTCGTGTATAAAATTAGGCGCGCTTGACCGGCAGATCGTATGTTCGACGATCGCCGACTGTGTTCGCCGCTATTGTTGTGCTCTAAGTGAAACTTGCTTTTCTAGGCACAGGTTCACCCAATAAAAGTTAGTTTCGTCATTCACAGCATTGTTACTGTGTTTTTTGTCGTCACTACTACGTGACAATACTTATATGGTGTAAATATAAATTTTCAGCTGAAAACAGTCGCAGTTTCGCCCAAAAGGCGAAGCATCGATTGCGATAGCGAATTAGTAGGCAGCTATAGGAAGGGAAGGTAGTAGTTTTGTCGTCCGTCTGAACTTGTAAACAATCTGTAATAACTGAACACACAGGATGGTGTCATACGCGCACTAGGAAATTGAACACATCTCGCTGGATGACCGCGGAAACTAGCCGTGAAAACGATTTTGCGAGGAACCGCGGTAGCAGCAGCGACCGAATTAATCTTTGTGCTGCCTCTCGCGTCAACGCGAAGTAAGCGTCGAGAACACAGCGCATGCAAAGCTTTCAACCCTTCGCGTACCTAGGCTCTGTGCTCATAGCAGTTCACACGCGACTTAACAACGCTTTCAAGGTGCCGCCCGTGCGGCCGCACCCTACGCAGCGGACGTCGGAATAGAACACACCACCTCTTCTACTCCCACCTCCCCATTTTCGTCCGTTGCGCGGGCGAGATTGAGCAGCCATTGTCGGCTCACCTCCACACATTTTCACTCGCACATTTTGCACACGGCGCGAGGTGACGGTGTTATCTCTTCCTGACGTTATGGGGAACATCACGCCGATGACGACAGAAGAAATGCACCTGGAGTGTCCATGTAATTGCTACCGCAAAAAAAGGACGCATTTCGCCCGAGAGTGATTCGATAGCAAATTAGTGGACAGATATACTAAGTGACGATAATAGTTTTGTCAGCCCTCAAAACTGTGAAACATTCGCGTACTAACTAAATTGACAACTACGGTGTCGAGTGCGCAAAAGCAAACACCAACACATCTCACTGAATGACCCCGGAAACTCGCTGTGACAACGCTGGAGTGAGAAGCGCAGCTGCAGCAGCGAGAAAATTGACCTTTTTGCCTCCTCTCACTTCAACGCGAAGCAAGTGCCGAGAACACAGTGCACACGAAGCTTTGAGCGCTCCGTGCACCTAGACTCTGTACTCATCGCGGTTGGCTTTCAAGATAGGGTCCGCGCGACAGCGCCATAGGCCGCAGCCGTGCGCACTTTTTGTGAAAGCTGGTTCAACATGAAGCTAAACACTGTTACAAAGAGTCAGCGCCAGAGACAACAATATAAAATGTAGGTAAGTATTTTATTAACATATGGTTTTTCCAGGTAACTGTGGAGGGGCGTATCGAACCCTAACGTAACTTGCATCTGTCAGGCCGGCTGCACTGTGATAGAATCCTATGGCACATATAGGTTCTGTAGAAAAAAACGTTAGGATACATTGTTTCTAATTACTATTTCTTAGTGTAATAGACTATATGACACTTAAAATCAAAACAAATACGCAAAACCATCATGTTCTTCCACAGAACATTACTTACATTGGTAAGTGTATGGCACACAGATTGCGAATGTTATAAGCAGAACAGCCAGCAATGTCTTCATTTTACAGCAGCTAGTTTGCGTAGCAGTGAACTCTAAGGAAATATCAGCCTGTAAGAAATTCAAAGAAGGTCAGGTGCATTTTCTAGTTTTGAAAAACACTCCTGGACATATTTTGTCGTAAAGGTGGAAGTTAGCCTATCTTCCCACGTACAACCATCATCAGCGCAGAAATTGGTGTTCTAGCCCGATAAACGTACAAACCACTGCTTCTCAAGTTATTGCTTAAGCAATGTCTACGCGTTTGGTCGGACGGAAGTTTTTAACAAAAGACCAGGTAGTGGTGTTGACATTGCGCTTCGACGTAGCAACCAGGCGACAGATTTAAAGCACAAATTTCTGTCTTACATTGGGTTTTTTATAGACACTCCTTAGAAATTATTGAAGCTAAGCATTTGCGGAAGACGTAACAAAAATACACCAAAGAAGATATATAGCTATCATTTGTCATATAAAAAGTATGCTTTTTGCCCAGAAACGTTCATGTCTCTATGCCGCGATACGTACAGAAATCGAAACGGAAAAGATACCGCATTTCAATATTCTCACACCACTTTGCTGAAGCCAAGAAGATTACGGGAACTTCTCGGCGATGCTGCTTAGTTCAAAATAACATAAAACAATGTCGAGAAAGAACTTCGAGTAATATCCGCGGCGTGTCTCCATTCTTTGAAGCTGTTCTATAGTGCAGTCAGGGCAGCTTTAATGGTTGCGTCGCTGGTGAATGGATGGATGGATGTTATGAGCGTCCCCTTTGGAATTGGGCGGTGGTTTGTGCCGCCAAGCTCTCGCTATTACACTGCCTAATATCATACCTAGGTAAAAAAGAAAAAAAGAAAAAGAAAAGAAAACGCTCGATGAATTTCCATAACCAAACTTTCTGACCTCCTACAGTGAACTTCGCTTTTGTACGTCTCCATTTTTTTGTCGTTTCCCTACTAGGCGTCCTACTTACCTTTGCTTGCCACCGAGTCCTGATTGTACCCCTGATTTCAAGCAAACAACCGCATTACCAAAAGTAAGTCATCCAACCATTACACCTATCCACATACCCCGGAGTACCTCATACCTATTGTATCCCCATAGCGCTTGTGCTTGATTGTGACTGCATTTTGCGTCCCCTTTACTGTTGTATTTTCATGCGTTTTCATATATCTATTGCCTTCGTTTATCCATATACCAATATATTTATATTCGTTTACTCGAGGTATTTCCTGGCCCTGTATTGCCACTGTCTGTTCACTGTTTCTATTGAATTCCGTACCACCTGATTTTCTAGCCCTAAATTTCAAACCTATATTCTCGCCTTCCTGTCCGCAGATATTAGCCAGGCGTTGCAAACCACTTTGCTTGTTAGCTAGCGACACTATGCCCTCCACATAAAATAAACCTGGAAGCACGTTGCTCTACTACCGTACCCAATTATTTGCATGAGAGATTAAACCCGATATTACTTCCTTCTTGCGCCCTCTCCATCCTCATCATGTACATCATAAACAGCGGCGGGATAAAGGGCACCCCTGCCTCAGTCCCTTGTTGATATCAACTTCGGCCTCGCTCCTCATCCCTTCCCATTCAACGCAAACGGTATTTTCTAGGTAAACCTCTCTCAAAAGCTGTAGACAATCGTCGCCTAAGCCTCCGCATTCCAGAATATCCCACACAATGTTGCGCTCTACATTGTCATAAACTCATGTAATGTCTAAATAGGCCACAAATAACGGTCTGTTTTCTACTCTTGATATTTCAATACACTGAGTATGCACAAATAAGTTATCACGTAAACGCCTACCTATCCTGAAGCCATTCTGAAGTTCTCCCAAAATTTCATTATTTTCTGCCCATGCTTGCAGCTTCATTTGATTGCCTGCATTGCTAACCTGTATATTACCGATGTAATGGTCAACGGTCTATACGAGTGAATTCTATCTTTCTCCCCCATACCTTTATAAACAAATTCATTCTACTTTGTCGCACACTGTCTGGTATTCTCCTGTCTTTTAAAGTTTCTTCCACTGTTTCACCAGAGCTTCCTCACTTTGTAGTCCTAGTTCCTTAATGAGCCTTACGGGAACCTCATCTAGCCCTGTGGCTGTGCGCTTAGAAATTTTCTCTTCGGCTTTCTTTCTGTTGAAATTTGTCAGTACCAGCTACTTTACCATCCGGTTCTGTTTCATGCACTTCTTTTTCTTCAAATACAACCTTGTCATTACCCGCCGTGGTCGCTCAGTGGCTATAGTGTTAGGCTGCTGAGCACGAGGTCGCGGGATCGAATCCCGGCCACGGCGGCCGCATTTCGATGGGGGCGAAATGCGAAAACACCCGTGTACTTAGATTTAGGTGCCCGTTAAAGAACCCCAGATGGTCGAAATTTCCGGAGTCTTCCACTACGGCGTCCCTCATAATCAGAACATGGTTTTGGCACGTAAAACCCCATAATTTAATTTTTTAACCTTGTCATTGCCTTTGAAAAATTCAGCTGTTATTTTTCGGATGTAATTTAATGCCACTTCCCCTTCCAGTTTATTTCCATCTTCGTCTAGGAAAGGTTGTGGTATTGTTGTTGACTTCCTGCCTAATGATTTTATGTCGTTCCAAAGTATTGTTACGGTGAGGAAAAGACTTATAATATATTTACAGGGTACATACACAAGGACGCTCCGAATGTCACTCAGTATGGCTACCGAGCCATACGAACATCACTGAGCATCGTCGTCTTCTTTCTCTTCATCGCTGACAGCGCCTCGCATCATGACCCCCGGCGGCGAAGACGCTGTTCCGATGCTTGGTGGGTCCTAGTGACATGGCTTTAGTCTTCTGATGTGGGCGATGTCAGAGGTAGATCACGCCATGCTGAGATCGAGAGGTTCAATTTCATATGTCACGTTGGTTACTTTGCGCAACACATGGTACCGGCCAAAATATGGCGAAATCAACTTCTCAGAAAGACCAGCACGTCGTGATGGTGTCCAGAGGAGGACAATGTCACCAGGGTTGAAATGGAAATCGAGGTATCGGGCGCCATAGACACGTCGTTGCTTTTCCTGCGAAGTGTACTGACGCCAGCAGGCAATGTCATGCGCATCCGCAGCTCAAGAAATGACTTCACGGGCGTATTCTGACGTCTTGTGAAGAGCTGTGCGAAGGAGGGTGTCGAAAGAAAGTGCGTGGTCTCGACCGTATAAAAGAAAAAAATGGAGCAAAACCTGCGGAATAATGCCGGGACGTGTTGTAGGCAAATGTTGCAAAAGGTAGGGTGGCGCTCCAAGCCTTATCATCAGCGGACACGTAAATAACGAGCCAGTCTGTGATAGTTCTATTAAGACGCTCTGTCAGCCCCTTCGTCTTGGGGTGATACGTCGTTGTAAACGTTTGCTGTCTAGCGCAGGAGTGCAAGATATCCTCAACAACTTCTGATAGAAAGTACCGCCCTAGGTGGGTAAGCAGTTGTCGAGAAGCGCCATGGTGAGGTATTACATCTTCGAGGAGTAAGTCAGCCACGTAGGTTGCACAGCTGCTAGGTAGTGCGCGTGTAATTGCATAACGGGTGGTGTAGCCCGTAGCGACTGCAATTCTTTTCTTTCCACAGACCGACCGAGAGAGGAAAAGCGCCAACGAGGTCAAGACCGACTTTCAAGAATGGTTCTGCTGGTATTTCAATGGGCTGAAGGCTGCAAGCTGGAGGAGCGGCTGGTTTCTTGCGGTGCCGACAGGATTTGCAGGAACCAACGTAGCGAGAGACAGAACGGTAAATTACGAACCAGAAAAAGCGACATCGAACAGGGTCATATGTCTTTGAAACTCCTAGATGTCCAGCAGTTGGAATATTGTGCAACTTGGCGTGGATGGTCTGACGCGTGTGCCTAGGAAGGACGAGAAGCAGTTCGGGTCCGTCAGGCTGCATGTTGTACAATATAAGATATCTTCTTTGAGCACGAACATATGTAGATAGGGTTAGTTGTCGAAGCGGTTGTTTCCAGCTTACGTATGATGTCTCTAGCTTAAGAATTACGCCGCTGCTCGTCTCCAAGGTTGATAAATGCGGTAAGTGATAGTACACAAGCAGAGTCGTCGTTCTCGGGAAGTTCTGGTAGATCCACTGGTAGATCCACTGGATGACCCGACTAGCAATCAACGTCCTCATGTAGTCGGCCTCTATTGTACACAACTCTGTAATAGTACTCCTGGAGTCGTAGAGCCCGTCGACCAAGATGGCAAGTAGGATCTTTTAGGGACGAAAGCCAGCATGAAGCGTGGTGATCGGCCACAACTGCAAACTCCCGTCCGCACAGGTAAGGTCGAAATTCGCGCACTGCTCAAACAAAGGTGAGGCATTCGCGTTCGGTGATCGCGTAGTTGCGTTCCGCTGGAGACAGAAGACGGCTAGCGTAGGAAATGACAAAGTGGCAACCGTGCTGTCGTTGGGTACGAACGCCGATACCGTGACTGCTGGCGTCTCTACGCTCGTCTGTGTGAGACGATATGTCAAAATGGCCGAGAAATAGTGGCGACGTGAGCCGCTTGGTCAACTCAGCGAATGCACAGATTTGTTCATGACCCCAAATAAAGGGCACGTCTTTTTTAGAAGTTCTGTAAGAGGGCGTACAACATCAGCAACATTGCGTACGAATCTGTTAAAGTAGAACCAGAGTACCACAAAGATTCGTACCTCGTTCGCACAGGTCGGCACAGGGAAATCTTTACGGCCGTAACTTTATCGGGATCAGGGTGAACGTCAGCATAATCGACAAGGGGTCCGAGAACAGCTAGATGCCGGCGACCGAAGTTGCATTTTGATGAGTTCAGTTGGGGACCTGCTTTGCGCAAAACAGAAAGAATTATTCAGAGATGCTCCAGATGTGTTTTAAAAGTAGGCGGAAGAACCATTACGTCGTCCGATAGCACAAGCAGATTGACCATTTAAAACCAACAAGGAGTGTGTCCATCATACGTTCGAATGTAGCTGGGTATTGCATAACCAAAATGGTATTAGTTTGAACTGATAGAGGCCGTCAGGTGCAATAAATGTGGTCTTTTCACTGTCCATGTCTTCAACAGCAATCTGCCAGTACACCGAACGCAGGTTTATCGAAGAAAAATATTTGGCACCACGGAGTAAGTCAGAGGCGTCATCTCTCCGTGGCAGCTAGGGGGTGCACGTCTTTCTTCGTTACCTTGTTAAGATTCCGGTAGTCTACACAGAAGCGCCAGCTGTTATCCTTCTTTCTAACAAGAATCACAGGGGAAGCCCAAGGACTTGAAGAAGTTCCAATGATATCTCGGGCAATCGTCTTGGCGACATCCTTTTGTATGACTTGGCGCTCAGTGGAAGATATACGATAGCGTCGTCGGTGTATCGGGCTCGCATCGCTAGTGCTGATGCGGTGCTTCACAACGGATGTCTGGCCCAGTGGTCGGTCATGGAGATCAAATATGTCCCAGTATGATGCAATAAGGGAACGGAGCGCGTTCACCTGGGAAACCGGAAGGTCAGAGGCGATCATTTTTGTCATGCTTTCTACACATTTGCATGATTCGAATTGGGACTGGTAGGCGACGGTGCATTAGAAGTCAACGTGGAAATATTGTAGTCGAAGGCTGGCGCAATGGTTGCATGGGAGATACCCTGAGGCAGCACATGAGGACATTGGCCAAAATTCACAATTGGGAGACACGCGGTACTGTTCTTTATATCGATGACCGTGTGTGGGAGCGTGACGTTGTGCGAACAGAGAACGTCTGAGTTGGCTGACACGATGTATTCACCGTCAGCGACTGGTGGATCGGGAATGACGTCTATGAACGTCACAGCCAGATGAGGCAGTCGAATGCATTCAGCAGAGCATAGTTGACTAAGCATCGGATCAGAAGGCTCAACGTCATATGGTAGGGCGAGTTGGACAATGCCAGCAGAGCAGCCAATAAGGGCAGAATATGAAAGTGGAGTTCCAAGATTATTTCAGGTGGGCACTGCTCCAAAACATAAAACAAAACAGAAGGATGGCATCCAGCAACACTAACATAGGCGGTACACATCTCAGTAACAATCTGAGTTGCACTGTCAACTACGCTGACTACAGTTATCGGAGCGGGGGTGAGAACTTTGTTTAGACTAGCACGGAGTATGGAACTCATAACTGATACGTGGGCGCCGGTGTCAATGAGAGCTATTGCAGGTGTACCGACCAGGTCTATGTTGATGAGGTTGGGATGTCCAGGTAGCGTACGTAGAGGAATTTCGGGTCAGGTCGTCAGGGCAGGCTCACCTCTCGGAGTTGCGCCCGTTAGCTTTCCGAGGAGCAAAGGGGATAATCAGGAGAAGAAAGGTGTCGTAATGGCGACGGAGAGCGGCTCTGTCGTGGAGGCAATAAGGGAGAAGCGGATCATCGTGAACGTGCGTCGCCATGCGAGAACTGTCTGCCGGACGTCTAAAAGTTGAGTACGTCTGGCGAGGTTGTGAGTTCCACGGAATGCAGCAATGGCGAGAAATATGTCCGACTCGCCCACATCAGAAGCAGATAGGCCTATCATCTGAGGTGCGCCATGCTGCCGAGTTGCTGTAACGAGGACGAGCGTATGAGCGTCGGTATGGATCAGGTGATACGGGTGGCCGGCAGTCCAGTGGGTTGACTGCGCAAAACCACTGCAGTCCCACGTTGGCTAGTTCTTGCCGTAAAATTCCTTGCCGTAAGAGAATGGATGAGGGAAAGTGGGGTTTGAGATTCGGCGGGGGCACGCGCTTGCGGCAAAACAGGTGAGGCAGCTTCAGTCTCCCGTCTGGCCAAACGCACTATATTGTCTGGTGCAACAGGAGTAGGTGGTAGGTGGATGTCCTTGCACGTAGATGTCGAAGGCGTCTTAGGGAGGCGTGAAAATTGATGCTCAATACGGCGACTTTTCGCTTCTTCAAAGCACCGGCTTTCATTCATGACGTCCTGAACTGTGGAGGAGACTTTGAAGATCAGAAGGGCAAACACGTCGTCCGCTATACCCTTGTGGATGTGGGCTATCTTTTCACCTTCCAGCATATCTTCATCGATTTTGCGGCAGAGCGCTATAACGTCTTGAATATATGTCATGTACGACATTTCATTTTCTAACTCGTTTTCCTTATAGCAGTGGGATTACTGCATGTGTAAGTAGGAATCGAATCACATAGGCAACCAACACCCAACAATGTGTAAACTTGCAACATTTATTGTGCACTTTGATGACTCAGAATAACTAGAAATACACCATAAACAATTGACAATTAACTTTTGCTTGACGCAGGGATAAAGCATACAGCGACCATACTGTATACTCACACAGTGTTACGTAAACTTAAAATGTAGTGTAGCTTTCCAGTGTGTGCTTCTATTGTTGCATTCTGTCAGAAGACTGGTAAAATGTTTCACACGCCTAGCAACAGTAGTGAAAATGTGCCAACTGTATTTTTCTAATGATTCAAAGAATGCGCAGGCAGTCTGCTTAGAAAAACAAAGCCATAGAAAAACGCAGAGTGATGTGACTTTCTCTGCATGTGTTGCAGGTTCAAAAAAGTAAGGTATGAGCTGTTGTCAAGGTTCCGACCAGAAAGAAAAGTTAGAATAAAGGGGTCCACACGACTGATCTCTTCTGCAGCGGGTGGATCGAGTGCCTTCAACTGAAGCCAACCTTGTCCCAGAAGTTGGCGCTTCACAACTTTGCAGTAGCACTTTGTCTGCACGCGTGTTCAGCATTCCTTCCCCTAAAATACCTGCCTTTTGTGCCGTAAGCTACCCAAGCAGAACAGAGCAGTGTTTCGAGAAGATGTGCAGAGTTTTCCATTGCAGCGCCCACAGCGTCGCTAACATAAGTGGCGCGCACTGGAAACACTTGTAAACCGCATTTCCACTTGCTTAACCTGCGTCCGATGCAGCGGGTGGCATTCAGCAAAACATTAGAAATCAGTGGTGCACAGTGTTTAGTGTCCCCTTTCTCGTCGCCTACAGAATACATGGTAAACTGTTTCCAAAGCAGAAAAACAGAGGCCAAAGGATCTGAACATATTGCATTTTCAAGTGGCTGGTACTGGGTAAAGCAAGTACTGTGGCATAGCATATTTGCACGAGGCGAGCTAGGAGCCAAAAAGACTGCTGGCTTCATACAAATGAAGCCAACGTATTTTTAGCATGTTGAAGTCCTTTTTTATTCTTATCGCTCATTTGTATAGTGGAGTCGGCTTTCACAACTGGAGAAGAAGCCTTAGAATCATGAAATACTTCACGAAGTCTTCTTCAATATTTCATGTTCTGCATCACATAATTTCATGGCTGCGTGAGTGACCCCACTAGTTAACATGTAAAAATTTTCAAAATACTTGCCGTACGTTATCCAGTTTATCTTCAGGACAACCCTATTTTGAGACTTAAGGTGATGTTGCCTTTAGAGAAATTGTGGCTGCGAGCTTGCTTTCTGAGAGCCGGCTTTGGATAATACAGAATGAGCGCAACACATTAAGCGCCAGAACAAGTTGTTGAGGATTTCAGATTTAGAATCTTCAAAGCCCAATTCATTTAGTGGTGTTAATATTCGGCTGAAAGTTGTTGATTGTTATATTCATATAGTGCCCAAGCACTGCGGTAACAACTACTTCACTTGGAGTACATAGCAAAGGTGTACGCCACATAACCTGGCGGCTTTTTCCTGCATTTTCAAAAACTGGTTTCTTCTTCAGTTTGAGATTTTCAAGTTTTGCATTGTTTATTAGGTGTTGTGTCCTGTTTTCTTTTTCTACAGTTTCTTATTTAAAGACCTCAATAGTGAACAAAACTTGACCTTTGGCTTTATTTTTTATATTGCCTGACCTTGCTCCAAAGTAGTTGAACTTCGAAACGGCTTGACCTTACTGAAAGAATCATACTTAAGTAGCCACAGCCACCAATAACACGCACTACATGATATTGCAAATTGGAATTTGTGTTTTGTTTTTTTTTTATCTACAGGGTGTCCCAACTATCATGCACCAATATTTATAAATATGTAATTGCCATGTAACTAGACAGAACCAAGGTAAGGCTGTTTGCCGTCGCTTGGAGATACTCACGTTATTTTTTGCATTCTGCCTAATTACATAATTACTCTTTATAAGTTATAAACTTCTTAATAATTCCATGAAAAGTGTCAATGAGAAAATTGTAGAGCAGCATGAAAGCCTCCTGATGCAGGTTTGTGTAGCTCATTGTGCATTACATAAAAGTGGTCCTCCAAGAAAGAAGCCCGCGAATACACGTAAATGGCCTTGAGTGGCCCGTCACACGGCAATTTTGCGTGGCACAGCTACGAATAAAACTTATATGAGTTTTTTCAAGAAAGCAGCCTTTGCTCAGAAAATTCTTTTTTATGTAGCACATGGAGAAAAGGTTTCTTAGACATGATCATGGCCCTCAAGAAAGTTGTCGAGGTCACAGCAGTTGACTGTAGAAGCCAAGACCACAAGCAGTTCCTCCAGTGACCGTGAACTGGTCCCCTGGAGCACAAGTCTAATTCAGTGCCACCACATTTCTACTGCAGCTTTTCTACCTACATAGCTAACCAGGTGGGTCAAAGATGGCAAAGGGAAAAAGAATCAGCAGCTTCAACATAGAACTTACTCAAGCCCAATGCAGTGTAAATGTCAAATTCTTCCTTTATCATTTATCAAAAAACGGGAAATAAGTAGGTAGCATGGTCTTCAAATGGACACCTCTTTCCCGCAGAGAATCAGCAGTGAAAGAAGCAGCTTATCAAGGCTTGAATATCGCCTAGGATGATTTCGCGTAGATAGAATAATGATTATGAACATTTCTGGTGAAAGTAATGGTAGTAGGCTAAGTAATCAGAGTTCAGATATAGATTAGAAGGAAGATTTCATTCCATTGCCAGAATTTTAAATGATCCCAATGATTCTTGTTTGATAGTGTATGTGTGTTGAGCGACAGTGCTTCCTGATACAGTGCTTCTTCATGTTGGCTTCCTGCTGAAATCATTCTGATGTTGCATAGTTCACCTCTCTAAATTCCCTGTTTCTCCCGTACAAGCAAATTTCCATTATTCACAAGAAACCTTGTAAATGGTCCCCGCAAACTTGCTGATGAGATTACAGGGTGGCATGTACCCAAGGCTTACATATGCATTGAAGGGCCTCGCATCTTGCAATTGTTAAAGATATAATCCTGCTAAGCAAGTTCTTGGTATCATCCACAAGGTTACTTGCGAATATGAATTTGCCTAAATTGGGGAAAACAGTCAATCTAAAACATGTCAAGCGATATCGCTGACAATGCATACACATTCCAACTAAAGTAAATAAAAATAAATATAGCACCAAATGCAAAAATCATTGGCTTAATGCCATTCTTTCAGTGGAATAAAATCTGTCTTCCAATCTAAATCTGGAATCCTTTAGAATTCACACTACTGAATATAACATGAGGGTTGCGACAGGAAATACGCATGTTGTACTTACTCCTCATTTTTTACTATAAGACCCGATGACGCTTAAACAGCAGTGAAACAACTGAGATCATAGTACTTAATACTTTATACTGCCCTAGAAATCAGCTTCCCTGCCGACCACCGCATCCCAGCAGTGACAATTTTTTGACAGAAAATGTGCGACAGAAGTCACATAACACTTAAGAGGAAGCTTTAGCTCGGGCCCAACTCCGACGCGGCCTATTCAAATACATGTAAAAACGCAAAAACATTTTCCTGAGATAACTCCTGAACCGATTTTAATGAAATTTGTTGCATTCGAGAGAGAAAGTTAAGATCTAGTGACTGTTGGAAGCGGAATTTTGATTTAGGGCTTGAATTTTGTTAAAAGGATTTTCAAAAACTCAGACGTATGAAAAAAATAGAAGCACGAAGTTTACAAACTATTAGCTCTGCATCAAGAACAGATATCGTGGTTCTGTAAATGGCATCCATTAGACCATTCAAGGCGGACAAATTTGATATGTCAGTTTGCATCTTACGTGAATTTGTTACGTTGTTTACGAGGGTTCTGCAAAAGTTGTAATTACACATTACTCCATTTCTTGAGGTTCATGTGTAACATATCAATTTTGTCCGCTTTAGATGTGCTATCAGGTACAATCCACAGAATTGCGATATAATTTTTTCTTGCTGAGTTACGGAGTTGTAAACTTGATAGTTTCGTTTTCTGAAAGTTTGCGATTTTTGCCAAATTTTTATAAAAACCTGTCAACGTAAATCGAAAATTAAAAACCAACAGTCACTAGATTTTCAGTTTTTCTTTTAAATGCAGCAAACCCCGTCAAATTTGGAGCAGTGGTTGCCGAGAAAAACGAATTATCCTTTTACATGTATTTAGATAGGAGCACCCGAGCTAAAGCTTGCTCTTATTTTGGTGCTATTCGCTTTGATTCTTCGGGAATGAAGTTCATAGTTTACTTGTTATGGCCCTACGTGTCATTACCTTTAAACAACAAGAAGAAGGGTTTTACATTTTGCAAAACTGCATGGTGGTTTTTACTGTGCGCAGTTTAAATTAGAAGCCCCCACAACTTATACTAAATACACTCTCCACAGCTTTAGGCTGTACAGTTGCACTAGTTTACATAGAAGGCACTCTTCACATCGTCATGGGCCAGGTGGAGATTCACGTTCTTCAAAAGTGTTTCATTGTATGGGATGGCACATAGGGCTTCACATGTTTGCAGAACATTGCATTCAAATTGTGTCGTATGAGATAAATTCATTTGATAGTTTTAACTTGCGCTAAATGCATTGCAGTGGTGCACCGGTAAACTGGCAGCAGCTTGCAGTAACTACACCTTGTGGAAAAAAAATTGTAACTGCCATATTATGCGTAACTGCTATTGCACAGGCATTGCCAACAGCAATGGTTACGGTACACTAATCTTTTCTACTCTAGAGTGCGCATCCTCCACCAGAAAATAAAGTTTTTTCTTCCTCCTCCTCTACGGGATTGAAATGTGAAGCGGGGTGTAATTTGTAGGGCATACTGTTTCATGAACTTCATAAGCATTTGTCCTTGTCTGCGCCACAGATCATTGTTGCTGAAACTGTAAAAGCAGGGTGCCTGTTTACATCACCCGTAGAAGTCTGCTATTCTTTAAGTAGCAGGGACCATAATGAATAATCGAATACATTTTAGTAATTTTCAACAAATTTAGCACTCTTTGCCTTCCATAATGGTGTTTTTAAAACTCTAAGGTTTGCACGTCACAAGGTTTGACTGCAGGGTGTCATTATGCACGAAAACGTGCACTTGTGCGAATAGCACCTCTTCGGCAACGTTCTGCTGCATAGAATGTCCTGAGCTTTCGTATGCATCAATCACTATCTCACAACCCGGCTGCTTCTTTCTTAGTTGGAATGTAACACTAATGTAAAGCACTTTTGACGTTCTAACAAAATGAACTGGGCTCTCTGATCCCCTAATTCACCTCACTTAATGCATAGTTTTGTAATAGCTTGATCGACACCATGAAAGTGAGTGTGGTGTAAAATTGTGTGTGTGGTGGGGTGGGTGTGGGTACATTAATATTAGCAACTTTTCCGGATGAGTTGAATCAGTAATGTGGAATGCTGTTTGTTTCTTTCACTGACAGTTACCAATCTTCACTTTGGTTGTGGCTACAAGCATAATGTAGTTTGCTAGTGCTCCTGCGAAGCTATATTATATGTAAGCATCTGTGTTTAAAGACCAGCTAACGGTTTGCCAGGAGCTAAGGTCCACTTAGACCATTAAAATTTGAGCTTACGGCTGTGGCTATTACTGCTGAATGAATGCCCACCTAGGAGAACTGCCCATAACATTTCCTTCCGTTGACATAACGCTAAAGCTTTCAACAGCATTCTAGCTTAAACTTGTTTAAAAACTCAACTAGTTCCTTGTTCAAATAAGACAAAGGTTCCACAGGAAGACAGAAACTTGAAGCCATCAACAGTGGCATCAATATCAACAGCGCTCAACGTTCCGCTATCTGGCACCTGGTTATCGTATTGCCAATCCCATTTTTTTCGCAGGCGGTTTTTACTGTTTTGTGGTCATACCCAGATAATTTTTATGCCCCTCTTTTTAATATTTGGTCAATAGATTTTTTCTTCATCGGATTTCAACAAAATGTGTATTCATAATGTGCTCATTTACCGTCTACACTGATCTTAACCAGATGCATGTTGAAACAAAAGTTATTTTCCCTAATTCTTCGTTGTTCTTTTCCCAATGTGCAAACAGTTTATCTTAATTGCTATTTTGACTTCTGGAAATACTAAGTCTACTGGAATAATGATTTCTGGCATGTGTACATCGTGTTCTGCTTTGGTCATCCCTACTCTTTGCAAGAACTGACATCAGTGCCCATACCCGCTCCATCACAATCACCACTGCTAAACACACCCATCCTGCCTTTATTTTAACACTTTGGTTTCTCTTGACATGCTTTATGCACCAGCTTCTGCCCCGATGAAAGTCGGGGCCAGTGAGCTATGCACATAAAAAGAAAACGCTGGCAAAGAAAACATTTGCTACCCTGATGACAAGAACATTTGTTAAAATGTCGGCTACAGCAACATTCCTTGTTCCAAGAATTTTGGTCTACGTACACGTTTTTCTAGCACAGAAGTTACTGCTTTGTTGTGCTCTGTGATTATCCTTTTTTACCGTTTTTTGAGGAAGGAAATTCACGAGTACTATTTGTTTCTCCTAACAACAGCAAGTTTATCTTTGCAAGGCATTTGGGATCAAGAACAACATTCACCAGTAAAAAGTGCAAGACGAGGGACTGAAGAAAATAAAGTCGTTTCTATGATCTGAAGAACTTGAGGACTGAAATGGGGCACCTTTTTTCTATATATGCTATGCAATACATCCATATCACAAAGTGCAAAGTATTTTATCATTTCAAGCTATTTCAGTGTGTTGGCAAGACAATTTTCTCAATGGTGACCTGCTGCTTTCGCTATGAGCTGCCTTCATGAAATTTGTATTAAAGGGTATGTACTTTCGTGGACAAAAGTAAACTGGAAGTGCGAGCGTCGACCGAATTGCACCTCTGCGTTCAAGACCACTGGAAACAGTAGGTCACGTGTGCACATTCCGAACGCAGATGTTAGTGCGGCTGATCACAGCACATAGCGCACCAATAAAATTTGGTGGACGCTCACGCGTCTTGGGTAATTTTGTCCCCGATGGTAAATTCTTCAAACAATGAATACTATCTTTAAGACGAAATACGGGAATCACCAGTACTTGAGCGGTTATAGTACAGATTCAGCATACAGAGCCTTCCGCTTTCTAAACACGATGCGCTCGTATTTTATATTACGGTCTCTCTTTTACGGCTATCCGTTCTACGGAAATGACCGTTCTTTATTAACGGAAAAGCGTTCGGTCACACATTACAAGCAGATTTGCTATAAAATGGGGAATTTTTTTTTTACGGTGTAGTTTTATGAGGGCCTGTTTCAGAGAGCGGTGAAAGTAGCAGCAAGCTTTTCCATACGAAATGCACGCCTATCTCTTTCTTTTACGCATTAATAAACTGGCCACAATTGACTAGAAGAACTCACCAGAGTAATAAGAATGACGATGGCAGCTTCGCTGGGCAGTGTCTTTCTGAAACAGATAACATGTTGACATCTAATAACAAGATTTTTCTTTCATGTAAAATGCAATGTCTCTCATAGATATGTAAGTAATAATGGAACGTTAAGTGTTTAGCGAAGCATCATACATAATTTCGAGTGTTCAATTCGCAGACGTTCTTTTTACGCAGTTTATGGAAAGACACGGTGCATATATGCCTTCCAAAACCAGTACACTTTTTCAACGCTACATAGCTTGCGATATCCAAGCCACAAATTTTCTTGACTCACGCCCTTTCGAAGAAGGAACTGTGCTTCGGGCATAGCAGCAGAAAGAAGCTGACATATTCTTCAATAAGAGCGACTTGAGCCACCCATACCCCAAGCATACACGAAGGGAACGAGCGCGCGTGCCATCCGAGTGAGCCAGAGCGAACTACATCCTGACCCTGACGTCACTTGCAAGAGGGCACCGCTCCGACTCCAGTCGTTTTAGGACTTACATTTGGAAAGGTGGTTGTTTGCTTGAAATCTGGCGTACAATCAAGACCCGACGGCAACCGAAGCTGAGTGGTACGTCTCGCATTGGGCGCTCACGGGAAGACTACAAATGAAGCTGCGCATGGTGATATGGGCTCGATAAGTTGTGAAGTGAGGGAAGCCTACAATAAAATTGATTATGAAGAATGACTGAGGAATATGGAAGAAAGTAAACTTGCTGGGAAAGTGTTCAGGTCTCTGCAAAGGAATAACATTGATTCACAGCAGAGGAAAAGGACTAGGAAGCTTACCAGCAAGTATGTGGCCTGTATGGTGTGCAACATTACAACAAAGAACGTAAAGTGGAAATTTCAGAGAGGCTGAAATAATCTCATCGGTGGCTTCAATGGAAAAGAAACCTGCCATGAGTAACTACTTAAGAAGAAAAAATCGAAATAAGGAAGGAATAATTTATGATAACTCAAAGGGAAGTTAATTACTTTTCGAAGCGAGGACAGGACGCTTTAGAACCCGCACTTATAAAGCGAGATATAAGAAGGAAGAACAAGCATGTGCTTGCTACGGTAAAGCTAGGGAAACGTTGGAGCATGCTGTATTAGAATGTGAAGATATATGCCCAACGGTTGATTTAGCAATCACTGGCCTCCTCGAAGCCCTTTGGTTCAGCGAGAGCAGGGGGAAAGTAAGCATGTCCGCAATAGAGTTTAGAAAGAGGCGATTTGGAAGGTTGGTGGAAGGAAATTACCGGAACAACAAACAACATAGGCGAACAAAAATAAAGTTCACAATAGAGGCTCAGAATCTAGTTAGGCGAATTAATCGTAAATATTTCTTTTCTTTTTCAACATAGGTAGGACTTTAGGCAATAAAATAACAAGAGCTTGGTGGCGCAACCCACAACCCCGTTCCAAAGGGGACGCTCATAACATCCATACATCCATGGTGATGTTTGCGGCAGGCGGACATGTTTATCCAGGGCTCCGTGGTTGAAGACGAAAAAAAGAATTTTTTTGTACATTCTTTGAGCTTGCTTCTGTTATTGATTTGCTGAATTTTTTCATCCATTAAATATTAATTGGCTAATTTTCTTCTCTTTAGTGTGCGCGGGTGTGTTTCCTGTATATATGCTGCTGTAGGATAGTGGGAGCGTCTTTTCGCGCCACGTCCTTCAACACGTGCAACCGCGTGGGACGTTAAATCCTCATAGCCTTTAAATAGTAGTTGAGAAGTGGCAAGACTAACAGCCATTAGCGGTTTTATTGTTGTGTATGGGTATCGGGAATAATGCTTTGGTAAGACAGAGAGAGCGAGGGCGCGTGGTTGTACATACACGTGTGAACACGTGTCATACCTATGTCTGAGCGGCATTAATTGCTTCTAAAACATTGGTGATAATTACTTTGCGGCATTTTAGGATTTATACACTATGCGTATCGGCTTTTCATAGAAGGCACGTGCTCTGAAAGCTTCGTGGTTTGCTTTAGAAAAAGCTAATAATAAACATCAAACATGAAAATTCCGTAAGTGTGCCCCTGCGTTTCTTCAGCTACCTATTCACCGCACCTACAGAACTTGTAGCATAACTTGCAGAACAACTTGCATAATTACAGAACTTGTATATATATATGTATATATATATATATATTATATATATATATATATATATATATATATATATATATATAGAGAGAGAGAGAGAGAGAGAGAGAGAGGAAGGAAGGAAGCGGAAGGGGGAGGCTTGCCTCCCGCTCAAAAAAGAGTTGGTATACCACTGCCTACATGACAACCTGTCAGCATTGCTTGTAGTTATTTAATGCTTTCGGCAGTTTTTCACCTTGCACGCGAGGACCAGACATGCTGTTCTTGTAACTTACACTTTTATATGTCTTTGAGGCACAATCATTTATGTTGCGTGGTTGTAAAGCTATTTTCAATACGGCCACCAGTCATTCTTATCAGCTTGTTTGCAACCAGCTTCTAAAGATGCATAGACGCGTGTTGAGCATTTTCAATTACCATTAGTAATTTTGTTTTGAAGACTCATTCTTTGTCGCTGGTGAGCCGCTCTTTTTCTGTTTTTTAAAACTCAGTCCAGGCGGGTACCTAATTATGGATGCCGAAAAAAATATTACAGATTTGAATATATATATGCATCTTGGGTTCCATACTAAATTATATTCTTAACACACATTCAAAACTAAATATTCATATTCGATTCATATACGAAAAATGTCCTGTTCGCACACCTCAATTTGTTAGTTTCAGTGAACGTTTAACCTATCAAAGCACGAGGCATTTCACGCCGGTGCATTGAGCAAAAAGCGAAGAGCTCAGTTTGTTGCGTCTGCCTGGCAGCGGAAGTTCACGTTTCAGCTGTACCAGTATTCACAAAGGGTTCTTACGCTGGAATTGCTCGTAAGAGAAAGCTGCAGCCAGTCCTCATGGCTAACATATTGTTACGGGGATGTTGGGAGTAAAAGAAGGGTGTATTTACAATATATATACAACATTAGTCAGAGTAGTTAAATTGGCTGACCACCAACAACACGCAGCAGCCGGCGTTTCGCGATCTTCTTCTTCCTCTCTCTTCTTTCGTCCTTCGGTAACAATATTATTAGCGACGCGACCAGCTGATGGCAAACAGCACTTACGAATGAGGGCCTGTATTCACAAAACGTTCTTACGCTAAAAGCGCTCGTGCCAGCCAATAGTGCTGCAGGACATATTTATTAGCGAAGGCGATCAGCCAATGATAAACATCACTTACGAACGGAAAGCTTTGTGAATTTCGGCCGTGCGCTGGCGGCCCGTTCTAGATTCATCGCCGTGCCAGACTGGCCCGCTGTCTGCTAGCGTAAAGCGCGGTCTGGGCGGTTATACATTGGCACCGGCACAACTGTAGCACCTGACAACGCGTGCTAACTGATGGGTGTCGCCCATGGGCCAAGAGGATGTGTCAATCTTGCGTTCAAACGCACGTTCCTAAAACGCAAGCACTTAAAAGCGGGTGTTACGATAATAACAGGAACGTGTAACAAGAAATAAAATGTGCCGGCATGTAAGCGCACTTTGTACTCTACACACTTTATTTGTGCCACGTACTTTCCGAAGGGTTTTGGCGGATCCATGGCACTGCACCCATGCTCCCTAACACAATGTATGATTAGCGGCGTACAAGTCAGCACCGCGAGCTAAACTGCTTTGTTTGAAGTACTCATCAGCGTTGATTTTCCTTTCGTAACCGCTAAACTACAAGTGCCGCTCGTTTCGCGATGTCATTGGAGAGTATTGACCAATCCGGTATTTCCGTAAACACACGCAGATGAACTGGACGTTTTACCAGAGCGGCGGAGGCGTAAACATGCGCGGTCTGCACGGTGCAGCCACCTGGTGGTGCAGAGTTCAACCAGGCAAACACGGCTAATATTACAATAAGCAAGTGCATCTAAATTTGCTTATGGTGCTAATTTTCACACACGAACACGATTACGCAGCTGCCCAATGTTTACACTAGCAGCGTAGAATACGTTTGCTTACTGTGATATCAGCTGTGTGTCTGGCTGAGATGACAATGACGCAAAACGGTTAGCATTAGTCGGCGCCCAGGTAAATATTAGATATCGTTAGATTAACGCGTACTGCTAACACGTAAACATAAACAAAGTATCGCATCAGGAACGCTCATGTACTTATAGTGTACGCACATAGAAAGAGGTGTGGGTGCACACAGAGATAGTGTCATGAGCGCGAGGCAGAAGGCTGCTCATTCTTTTCGTCAGGCTCAATTATTCGACTTTGAGGGATGGCCAGTGCGTTCACACTGTTTTCTTCATTTTGTATATAGGCCCTCCGCGTCTCCGGAGAACCTATACCTCTCCACGGGTGAGCCGGGCTTGCGCTTTGGCGGCGGTGGTGGCGATAATGACACGAATGCGTTTCAAGCGCCCGTGCCATTGCTATAGCCAAACCAACAATATAATACTCAAACTCTCACAGAGGAGGGACCACATTAGCACATAATCTCGAACCAACATGATATCAGCTAATTCAGCTGGCGTACGTCAGCAGTGAGTCGCGAAGAGCAACGGTTGCTTTCTATATCACGTGCAAGACATTCGTCGTAGGACTGCATCTATAATAAGACAATATAATACAGAACGCCCACTGTCATTTTGTCGTTCTTTTAAAAAAACCTGCACCCGATCAAAGCGCAGTATAGATTAAGGCTGGTACCTGCTTGAGCTTTCAACAACAGAATGCCCGGGTGAAATATTTAAGGGAACAATTATTATTTTGCCACATTATGAAAACGTATTTTTATTTTTGGGAGCACAAGATTTCAAGCTGACACAAAAGAAATTACAGCAGATCTAACGAGTTAGAATTTATGCAGAGAAGCATTTTGTGAGTGGATGAAGAGCTGCAAGCGAAAACGGCACCGCCACTGCGGCAGATGCGCGGAGGCGAGCGTCATCTGCTGGGGATGCGAGGAAACCAACGGCGCGCGCGACACGTGTGCTTCTCTGTGATTGGTTGGCCCACGCGGCAGCGTAACAGCCAGGCCGCAGCCACAGTCACGATACCGGGCGAGGTTCGCAAAGAAAAGCTTTCATTTTAAAGATGAGTATGTAACTGGATGTCTACTCACCAACGCTCACAGAAGATTATCGGTGATCAGTGCAGGTGCAGCCACCCTTCCTGTGTGCCACTTAGGTTCTTGAGACTTGCTTATATTGCTCTTCAACAAATATAACGTGTTCTGATGTCTTTTATTTTTTAATAATTCCTAAATATACACTTTCGCACTCTCGTACACGGCTACAATCTTCATCATGCTTGCCTGGGGAGCACATGAATTATTTATGGGTAGAAGAGCAATGACGAATATTATAATTGTCTATCCCTTCATGACGACAGCACCTACTAGAGACGACATTTTGAACAATAACCTTTAGATTGAACAGAATCCAGCTGAGGTGGAAGAGTCAGAAGTAAAATAGGAAATTCTTTTGGGGTGCTGTGCAGCGAGTTCGGACCGAATGTCATATTGTTACCTGCAAAAAAGCACAGATATACGCAGGTGAATTTAAAGGCACATACCTTACAAAAATACCTATTATCATTATTTAGAACTTCTATCAGCTTTCTATTTGCTTTACCGACAGTCCATATGCATTTACATTCTAGTAACATTTGTTCATACACTGTCAAATACTTCCTTTATACTTTTTTACAAAGAATATTTTAAATACACCGTTAACAGACTTTCTTCGTACTTTTGTACAAAGAGTGTTCTAAATACACCGTTGAAAGACTTCCTTCTTACTTTTGTATAAAGAACATTTGTTCATACACCGTTGAAAGGCTTCCTGTGTAATTTTGTATAAATAATAGTTTAAGTAAATCCTTAACATACCGTCTTCTAACTTTTGTCTGAAAAACAACTTTAATACTCCGTCGCAAGGCATATTACTTTTGCGTAAGGAATGTATTACTATACATAATCAAAATGTCTTTTTTAAGGACATCTACCCTCAGTTGGCCAACAGCTCGTACTGTCTGCCGAAAAATATTTAGAATGGGAAGTAACTTGAGAGGTTTTCATATATTTTTGTAGCACACATTAATGCCGATATATGACATACTCAGGAATCAAGCTCTTTTTTTTTTTAAATCACAGTTCCAATCCAAGTCGGTGGCGAATTGTTGACGATATGCTACTAAAATTTGCAAACGAATATGTTCGTAAACTGTTAGAACTAATCTTTTAAAAGGTTCTACTGGACTACGTGAGCGTGCGGTGACGTCTGCACACTTAAGGAAAATTTGCTTGCTCTACACCACCTGACCGCTGTGACAGCGGAGTACTGTGCAGGCCACGCACCAGTTACACAGCTTTATCCTAGCCTTAAGGTCAGTTAATTAACGGCTGGTTTACACTTGAGCCGTGACACCGCCCGCTTGCCGCACGCGTGCGATCGTGCGGAAAACTGCACATCTCGCACACTGGTTCACAGATTTTCGTATACACTGGGCTCGAAAATGCAGTGTAAACCGAAATATGTGTACCAGTCTGCGAAATCAGCAAATTTTCATTCGACCACATGCGTGCGTGCATGCGTGTGGTGTGGTGCACTGCTCGAGGGCAAATCGGCCCTTACCACGCACTGCTATTGCAAAGCCACCAATTAGCTTTGCAGCGAGATAATCAGGTCAGTGCACTCCGCGATATGAATCTGATCTAGACAAGGTAACTAACTGGTGCGACACTTGGAAAATGCGACTCAATAGCCGAAAGTGCAAACTAATGAGGATTTCCCGCAATACTGCTTCGTCTAACCTATCCAACTAGCACTTAAAGAACTCTGTACTCGAAGAAGTCAGTTCCTATAAATACTTAGGCGTCCACGGAACATCCAATTTTTCCTGGCAAACACACATAAACCACATCACTAACAATGCTAACCGTACACTTGGTTACCTCCGTCGCAATTTCTCTATGGCACCCGCTAACTTAAAGCTATTTCTGTACAAAACACTAATACGTCCTAAGCTTGAATATGCCTCTTCTCTATGGGACCCTGGCTTGGATTACTTAACAAATGCAATAGAATCTATACAAATTCGTAGCGCGCGTTTCATTCTTACTAACTACTCTCAGACATCAACCGTAACGTCTATGAAGGCTACTTTAAATCTCCCTCTCCTCTCATCCCGTAGGAAGTTAGCACGCTTATCACTGCTGCACAAAATTTATTATTACAATCCGGAATTAAAAAGTGAACTTTTGTCCGAACCTGCATATATATCATCTCGTACTGACCATCGGCATAAGTTGAGCGTTCCACACTGTCGGACGAACCTATTTTTTTTTTATTCATTTATTCCTAAAACTACCAATGAATGGAATCATCTGCCGGCCTGAATTGTTAACATAACCGATACATCTGCTTTTAGAACTACTATTGAAGAATACTTTTGTTAATCCGCACTTTCTAATTTTTTCTCTTGTTATTATTATACCCTATTTTCTGTACATGCTCTGTATTTCGTTCCACTCCTTTCTGTAACGCCTTCGGGCCTTGAAGGTACAATAAATGAATGAAATGAAATAGTATGCCCTGGGCTGAACACGTCATCAAAGTAGCGTCATGATACTTGTTAAAAATAAGAAAAAGAGGCGAAACTCAGAGTAGCACGGCGCTAGCTGGAACGTTGCCGCTCAATCATCCAAAAGGCTGCAAAATACAGCTGCTTCTGAGTGAGAGCAAGTGTTGACATGAGTAAGCGCACACGTCGAACAGAAAGAAAAGCTGAACTCTTTGCAAATGGCACATTTCTGTGAAGAAAGAATGAAACTATACTTAATGTACTTTCTTCAAAGCTTGCCCTGGCCACACGCTTTTTCAGTCATATATACGCAGTTAGTTATTGTTATTATTAATATTTCCTTTGAAAACATATAGCCATCTGAAAGGAAAGGGAAAGCGAGGTGTACGCGGGCACCCGTCACAAGAAGGGGCACTGCGTTTGCCTGCTCTTCAGAAAGGAGGTGACAGAAGCACAGAAATGGAAGGTAGGAAGCCCGTAGGAAAGAAAGAGTGAGTTCTCGATTATTTATTTACCTTAAGACACATCGCACGAGCAGTAATAAATTTGGCACGGCAAATACTGCCAAACAGCACACTGTGTTAAAGTACACTGACTGCCTTCAGATACTTTCATGTTGACTATATTTCTGCCACAGGAACTGGTGTGTATAAACTCACGATCACACTTGCAATGGAATCTTAGGAGGCAAACATACGGAACTTTTCCTCGAACACACTTCGCATAATTTCACGAAACATTCGTCAAATTGCAAAAGGAGCTCAACTTTAAAGTTTTACGAAAAACTTGGGAGAGTTCACAGGCGTGCATTGTAGAGATTTAGGTTAGGGGACGCATGACGCACCCAGACATTGGGGAACGCTAATCACCGTGCCTGCAAGAAGGCTCAAAACAAGCAGAAACGAGCGCGAAGGGCTAACAATGCAGTTTCCGTCGCCCAGCGCTTGGAGGCGGCAGGCGCCCCAAACCTAAAGCTTTCTATTGACTCATAAGTTTCGAACGCTCAAATGTATACTTCGAAAACTTTAACTAAAGTTTTTTCACAATCTAGTGCTTCTGGGCAGTTACCTGGATAAAGGAAGGTGGCCAAGTAGGTACCATTCCCGAAATCTGCTGACACCTATTTTTTCTTAACAAGTGACCTGCATCACTAACCAGCGTCTCCTGCAGTCTATTGAAACATGTCGTATACTAAGAGGTAGTCAACTTAATCGAGCTTAATGCTACTTTACCGCTAAGGAAAAGGGGTCTCTAAAAAAACTATCTGAACTGGAACAATTTTTTTTACTAAAGGACTATGGTATGAGGCACTATGCTATCAACTGCACAAGTTATCGCCTAATATCTTCTGGTACTGTACTTACGGTACTTTAGTCTGACCTTAACGCTATCACTAACAGGTGCATTGCAAGTACGCTTCAATGCTAACAATTTTAAAGTATTAGGAGTCTCTTGAAAATCAGCCACCTTCACTCCCTCTCTTTGTACCATTGGTACTTCTTTGATGCATGACATAACCCTTTATAAGTACATTGAAGTTCAGAAAACTGCTTACCTTTCATTGGAAAATCATGTTAACTACGTTTTAATGATCGCTATTAGATCATTAGGGTATTTAAGCTACAACTTTTAATGGACACCATCGCCTCCCAAATGAACAATATATAAAGCACTTATAAGGCCAACGCTTGAATATTCATGTGTTTCTTGGAATCCTAGTAAATATTTTCTCACCAATCAACCAGATTCGATATGTAAGGTTAGTGGGAATTTTCTTTTCTCAAGTTATTCTTAATCATCCAGCGTGTAAACGATGAAACTGAAACTGCAGGCTCCCAACGTCTCACTGCGAAAGGAACTGTTGCATTTATGAATGTTCCACAAGATTTTTCGTAATCCCCTCTGAAAAATGAACTTCCTAGTTATCGAACTTATGTATCAAGTCGCACTAACTACCGTCATAAAGCTTACTTTCCTGTTAGGCTCACTAGTTTGTTTTCAGATTCATCGATTGCGCAGACAACCAAACAACTAAATCGCGCCGTTTTCACTATCCTTATGTCTCTGCATTTATATCTGTTGTTTAACATTATTGCATGTACTACAGCCTTGTGATATGTACTTTTTTTCGCCACTCCTTTCTGTAATGCTGTGGGGCATTAAAGTTATACATTAAATTAGCAAAAATAAATTACTAACTAAATAAAATGAATAAATTATTTTTTTTTATTTCAATACCCTAAAGGCCCATGCGGGCATTACATAGGGGGGGATTCTCATAATATACAACACTACTATACAACTTATAAAACTACAATATACAACTTATAAATATACAACACAGGTTATAAACGGCTGAAGACAGAAATAAGCAAGTTAAGAAGCCAGGTACAAGTTATTAAGAGAAAAAATGGCTAGGAACAGGATCTGGAAAATCGCACATGTAGCAAATTCCACAAGACAAAAAGAAAAGAAAAAAAAGAAAAGAACAGCACTTTCAGAAGTTGCAAAACATGGCATCTAACATTTCACGGAACGATACAGCCGGCACGCAAAAAAAAAGAAAAAAAAAAGGAAAAAAAACAAAGACGCACATCATTTTACGTTGGAATGTTCTAACTATGACCAAAGAGCTGTTTGAAATGACGATGTTTCAGCGATAGCCGCAATGATGCTAAAAGGAAGCGAATTCCACTCTTCGATAGCCAGGACCAAAGGTGAGTATTTGAATCGTTCTGTTCGAGCGAAAATGGGTTTAGTCTTCTTCATATGATCTACACGAGCCGATGTGTGCGGCGCCGGAAGAAGATGTGAACTTGCAAATGGAGTGTTATTGTGGTAGAGAGTGTGGAAAAAGGATAAACGGCTAAATTTTCTGCGCATGGCCAGAGTCGGGAGATGGAGCGATATCTTCAGGGATGTTACACTTTGATGCCGAGAGTAACGGGAAAGGATGAATCGTGCAGCCTTGTTTTGTATAGATTCCCACATGTTAATAAGATAAGTATAATGAGGGTTCCAGATCACTGAAGCGTATTCTATCACAGGCCTGATTAGCATGTTGAATGCGTGAAGTTTTTTATCCTGGTTGGCTTGGTGTAGTCGGTGTTTAAGAAGACCAAGTTTTTTTAAGGCTTCGGCAGTAATCAGTTCAATATGAGTGCTCCAGGATAAATTAGAGGTAAGATTTACACCCAGGTATTTTACCGACGCTGCAGTTTCAATGATAGTATTATTAACTGTGTAGGCATTAGGACTTGTGTTAGCAGCGGAAGAAAACTGGAGATGTTTAGTTTTGTCTGCATTAATAACCATTTGCCACCTGGCGCACCAATGAGTTAGTTCATCAAGGTCAGTCTGGAGAGCAATGATGTCGCAAGGGCTCGATATTGCTCGGTAAATTACGCAATCGTCTGCAAATAACCGTATTGTTGATGTTATGTTCGACGTGATGTCATTAATATATATTAAGAAAAGAAGTGGACCCAGCACCGAACCCTGGGTTACTCCTGAAATAACACCTGTACGTCTTGATAAGAAGCTCCCTAACTTAACTGACTGAAAGCGGTTTGTTAGAAATGCGTTGATCCACTGCGTAGTACGTTGGTCCAGCTGCAGGTTGCGTATCTTTATCATCAGGCGGTTATGAGGCACGCGATCAAAGGCTTTAGAGAAATCAATAAAGATGGAGTCAATGTAGAAGGAAGAGTCGATTGCTTGATGAAGGTCCGTTATTAACTCAAATAACTGCGTCTGACACGATAAATGTTTGCGGAAGCCATGTTGGTTGTTATGAAGCAAGTTGTTCTGGTTAATATGAGTCATAATGTTAGTGTATAATATGTGTTCGAGTACCTTGCAGCATATCGATGTTAGTGAAATTGGCCTGTAATTATTAGGAACGGATCTGTCACCAGATTTAAATACCGGCATTACATAAGCGGATCTCCAATCTTCTGGCACACATGTCGTATCGAGTGGCTGTTGGAAAATGAGAGATAGCAGGAAAGCTGTGTGTTGGCAGGTAATTTTTAAGAGTTTCGCGTTGATACCATCGGGTCCTGGGCTAGTGTGGGGAGGTAGGCGTTCAATTGCACGAGCCACGCCAAGCACAGATATGTGAATGGGTGAAAATGGAATCTGTACATCGGCCTCAGGAAGCAGCAGTGGATTGTAAATGGGCGATTCGTTCGTAAAACCTTGTGAGAAGTGGCTATTGAATTGTTCTTCACACTGTTCGATAGCAGAGTGCTGCCGTGGGCGTCCAAAAGAACAGGAACCGTACTAGCGGTTTTAGGATTAACAGTGTTCCAGAATTTCTTAGGGTTGGTTTTTATCAAACTAGGAAGTGTAAAATTAAAATATTTGTTTTTGGCTTCAGAAATTAGTTTTTCAGCTAGTTTGGAAATGCTTTTATAGTTGTCCCAGTCTGTAGCTTCTTTTGTTCGAACCGCTTTACTAAATGCTCTTTTTTTCCTGTTTAGTGCCCTGTTGACATCTGTAGTGAACCAAGGATCGTTGGTACGCGTACTTATCATTAGTTTTGGCACGCAGGAATCTTCAATTTCTTTTAGTTTGTCGCGAAACAACTTCCAATTTTCATTAGTCGTACGGTTATAAAAATTGGCCTGAAAGCTATTTGTGAAAGTTTCCAGCAACAGGTTCATTTTTTCAACATCCGCACGTGCGTAGTTGTAGATAAGCTTCCTGGTTTTTGTTTTGTCGGTCCGTGGAAGTAGAAGAGAACAGTGCACAACTTTGTGGTCACTTATTTCTTCCAAGACGTGGATGTCTGAGAGCTCAGGATGGGTTGTTAGGATAAGGTCCAGGATGTGTTTACCGCGAGTGGGCTCGTGAACAATTTGGGTGAGCTGGTGATATTGAAGTAAATGAAGAAAGTTAATGTTCTCCTGTCGGTTATTATCGGATCCAACAGTTAGCGTCGTCCAGTTAATCGCGGGAAAATTAAAGTCGCCAGCTAAAAATAGGAGGCAATTCGGGTGCCTAACAAGGATCTGCTCGATAGCGTCATTTAACAGATCAATGAATTCAGGTTCGCTACTTGGTGGCCTATAACAGGCGCCGATAATGCAAAACTTATGACCAAGTTGAGCAGAAACCCAGACTATTTCTAAGGGAGAGTCGATAGGGGTAAGAGATGCATGAAAGTCTTTGTTAATCGCAATGAGCACTCCTCCTCCTCGTCGAGAATCAGCCCTGTCTTTCCTAAATAAAACGAATGAAGATGGAAGCGCGATGTCGTGACATGCAACGTCTTCGGTTAGCCACGTTTCCGTACCCACGATGATATCAGCTGAGCAGGTGTGTGCTATAGCTTTGAGAGCGTCTACTTTGTTATGTATGCTGCGGAAGTTTGCCAAGACCAAGGAGAATGGTTTGGTTTTGTTATGGTTGGCTTTCTTTGGGGTAGACTGTCAATTTTCGGGGGGCGAGTGCCTAGAAAAAAGTTTTTTCACGCTATCTGTTGCCGAATCATACCGGTAAACAAAATTTTTCATGTGAAGCTTATCAAATCTTACAGAATAACGCTCGTTTTCTCTGACATTGACCTTGGCGAAGTCGCGCAGCTTTTTCCGTGCATGTAGGACCTTCGGGGAGAAGTCTTCGTCTAGCCAAACTCTTGGTTCCGTGAGATGTTTTAGTTTATGTGCATTTTGAAATGCTTCGAGTTTAGATTTAAAGTTCAGAAATTTAACTATAATCGGTCGAGTTTGATCAGAACGTGGCCGGCCAAGGCGATGTGCACGTTCGATGTCACCACACTGTAACTTAAGGTGCTCGCTAAAGAAGTCCTTAACTATTTTTTCTGTTTCTGCATAACCTTCGTGTTCTTCTTCAGCGAGTCCTTTAATGATCAAGTTGTTCCTTCTCATTCTGCTGTTCATGTCTTCGACTACACCTGTAAGTTCATCGTTTGTTTTGCGTATATTTGTCTTGACGTCTTCTACAGAAGAAGATACGGTGTCGAAGTTTTTCTTCATATTAAGTACAGCGGACATACTTTTCTCTACCACAGCAACGCGGCCCTGGATGTTGTTTATGTCCTGTTTGATTTGTTTTAGCGTGTTTGACGTCTCAGCATGACATTCTTTTAACAGTGCGAGCACTTCATCAACCTTTGGTCCGGGGTTTGCTTCGACATCTCCCGCACAAAGCAAAGGTAAGGTCAGACATGTAGAAAGCAGGAATGAAGTGGGTTTCGGGCAAAGTTCACGGACTAGTCGCGCCCCTGGTCTAAATGGATAGACTTGTTCACACACGTGTACGTGACAGGAAGAAAATGAGCCGATGCGAGCGCGATACGTGCACAAATCCACACCCATTGAAACGCAGCAATTGGGATCCGCGGCCACAGGAATATTCTAAAAAGTGATCAATAAGTAAAAAGGCCTACCTAGAAAGCAAAGTGCACAAGTCACCAATATGCTCTCGTGGCCGCGAATCCCAGAAATGCGAAGCCGGAGGGTGGCTTTATAGGCGTCCCTGGTGGTGAGTCTGCTCCAGGCGGCGCTGTCTCCGTTTATGACGTCACAGGATGGGTCCCTTTCCGCGGTGTCACGCAACGGAGGCACCAGTAGACAGTTAAGGCGCTCGATGATACGATGGGGTGAAGGGACGATGGCGAGAAGCTTGCGCGGAGCCCAGTCTTGGTAAGCACGCGGCAGGATACGAGCATCCAGAAAGCAAAGTGCACAAGTCACCAATATGCTCTCGTGGCCGCGAATCCCCAATGAACAATCTGAGCAATCAATGAACAAATGAACAATGAAAGCAAATCTTTAGGCATGCCTGGAAATAGGAAGCATTCAGTATAACAACATTTATCCTAACCCCGGCTCAACGGAACGCAGATGATGTTTCACTGTGCTCTGGTTTATTTTTTCGCTGCTTGGTGGTGGCAGAAAATGTCCACGTAGAGCTGTTTCGCTATTTTAGAGCAGACATTTTGCATACCGGTCTTCCGCTTACTTCCAAACAATAGACCACACCGTCAGTTCTCATGCGGTGTTTTCGATGAGTGAAAACGTAGTTGTTTTTTTTTTCTGCTTAATCAATGACATTTAAGCGACTTGAAGGAATTTGGTGAGTCCCATGTCTCGTATGACGTTAGAAAGGCGACGCAGTGACGTATGGATTGTAAATGGCAGCATGCGTCGGCAAACGTTCTTTCTTCTAGCCTTCATGAGAATTCCTTCGTGAGATATACAACTCCGTAAAAAACTATCTAATAGGGTTTAAGGCACACAGTGATGAAAATCCGCAGTTGTGACTTTGTAGGAACAGTCAGGTTTCCAATAACTATGGATTACACGCGCGTTTTTAAAGCGGAAGCATTATTCGCCCTTTTACACGAAAATCCGCCAGCGGTATGACCAAGCGATGGCGCCAAGAATAGCTCGCTGCGCAAAGGGAGAATCCCGTCACAAAGGGCTCGGATTGACGTCAAATTTCTGAGGGAGCTTTCTGTACGCAAAGCAAACTTCAAAAGAAAATTTGGTACGTTTACGCCTCGGTGGAAATTGAACGCGCGCCCGGAAGGTGCGTAACGGCCATGCTTCCCCGACGCCACGATGTCTGCACTGTTTTGGCTGACTTAAGGTTTGACCTCGAGAGAGCGCCATTGGGCACACGACGGTGCAGCCAATAAGGAAAAAGAAGCGCCACGTCATGGCTGTAAAAAAAACGGAGCATACGAAGTAAAAGACATTTTACCAAAGCAAAAATACTCCTGTCGCTTTCCACGCCTGAGAACTATTAAGTGTCCCTGGCAATTTTTTTGTAGTTTTACTAGTTCATAAAAAATATTCCTCGTTGTATTTCCTGCCATTCAAACATCAGCGTGAATGTTTCTCCGCGTGTTAGCTTCACGTTGTCCGGATCAACAGTGCCAAAATAATAATTTCCGTGGCAAACAGTGATCGGGTACAGCATCACTTCGTTTGAATGACAGGGGGTAGCGCACAGAACAAATGAGCGCGCTAAAAAACGGCCCCCTTTCCTGAGTACCTTTAAATGAAGCAGCCTTCATGATACCTTGTTCTTAAAAAAATTGGCAGAATTTGTGAACGTTAAAATACAAACTCCTTGATGCACCCTTACGGCACTATTACAGTAGTTTGGAATATTATTGGGTGTTATATGCCAACGAGACTCTTTAAAAAACTTACAGGTGCTCTAAACATGAGCCTTTCGAGAAAGTAATAATAATAATAAGTTAATAAATGATAATAACGGGAAGGGACCATCACTCATGCGGGACAAGGGCTACTCGACGAAAAAAGATATTTCACCCTAAGAAACGGAAGAAAAAAGAAGCATTGGCCGTCTCTTACTATAGAAAGTATGGCAAACGAAAAATGGGCATTCATCTTTTATTGCAGCGTGTGTCGTCGTCCTATCCTGTTGTTGTCAATACGTTCTTTTGAAAACCATTGGTGCCACGTGCAGCCAACATGCACGGACAAACGAGGTTGTGACATGGATATTTTTCATCCTTTTTATTATACCTGCCCCGCAGTCTTTCAGTCCTGCTGCCTAAAAATCACCTTCTAGAAGATACTTGATAGATCAGCTGCTAGGCTTCAGTCAGCTTCAGCTTTCTTGGCGCATGTTACAGGCGCATGTTACAGGCATGGGCTGTAGCGCAATACGACGGTGAATAAGAATGTCTTTGCCCCTATTTTTTTTCACCCAAATTACGGCTGTAAATGCGAAGTCAACTTGGCCGTTTCAAGCCGTCGACCTCTTTTGAAACGGCTGCGCCTCATCAGCCCATTGCTCCGCGGCGCGGCGCTGCTGTCAGTTGTTGAAGATGCCGGTTGTACTACACACGTCCGCGGCGTACGAGCAACGAAATGTGATTCGTTCGTTATGGAGCGAGGCGTGAACGCGCATCGAAATCCACCGGGAAATGCAGTGCAGGTATGGGGAAAGATGTCCCACTTCGATAAGAGTGAGCTGGCGGCTTTGTGAGTTGACAGAAGCCCGTGAAGACGTGCATGACAATGGGCGTTCGGGGAGGCCGCGTGCGTTGCTGACTACCACAGGGGCATCTCACTTTATTCCTGCGATGCAGCCGGAGCAGGGGAAAACTAAGGTTCCTGAATAAAACTTAAGAGGAAGCTTTAGCTCGGGCCCAACTCCGACGCGGCCCATTCAAATACATGTAAAAACGCAAAAACGTTTTTCTGAGATAACCCCTGAACCGATTTTAATGAAATTTGTTGCATTTGAGAGAGAAAGTTAAATTCTAGTGACTGTTGGAAGCGGAATTTTGATTTAGGGCTTGAATTTTGTTAAAAGGATTTTCCAAAATTGAGTTGTACGAAAAAAATAGAAGCACGAAGTCTACAAACTAATAGCTCTGCATCGAGAACAGATATCGCGATTCTGTAAACGGCATCCATTAGACCATTCAAAGCGGACAAATTTGATATGTCAGTTTACATCTTACGTGAATTAGTTACGTTGTTTACGAGGGTTCTGCAAAAGTTGTAATTACACATTACTCCATTTCTCAGGGTTCATGTGTAACATACCAATTTTGTTCGCTTTAGACGTGCTATCAGGTACAATTTACAGAATTGCGATATCATTTTTTCTTGCTGAGTTACGGAGTTGTAAACTTGATAGTTTCGTTTTCTGAAAATTTGCGATTTTTGCCAAATTTTTATAAAAAATTCACGACATAACTCGAAATTTCGAAACCAACAGTCACTGGATCTTAAGTTTTTCTTTTAAATGCAACAAACCTCGTCAAATTTGGTGCAGTGGTTGCCGAAAAAAACGAATTCTCCTTTTACGTGTATTTAGATAGGAGCACCCGAGCTAAAGCTTCCTCTTAAAGGTAGTGGCATTCCTCCTCGCCCGGCCTCTCCTTCTCCTGGCCTTCTCGCAGCACGCTCTTTCGCTCGTAGCTCGCCGTCGTAGTTTGGCCGTTCGCTCGGAAGCCGCCCATAGAGATGCACGAGGTGAGACATTAAAAATTGTTGTTGGGTGTTTGCGCGTGAATTTTTACCGCAGTTAAGGCTTGATTACTGTGTGCTGTGCTAGCAGCGCTGATCGAACGCTATGAAACTGGCGGAAGCAGATGCTTTTTGTGCTTTTTAGCGCATAACTGCGCGCTTGCTTTATGGCTTCCGGGTTGGCTGCCTGCTTCCAGATAGAACAAGGCTTGTGAGGGTAGTTAGATAGACAAATTCCTTTTAGTGTCAAGTACTAGCACCAAAATCAGAATTCTTTGTCGCGCCAATAATGTATACTTAGTGTACACGATGCTTATATACATGCCAGAGCTTTGTTTGACTGTTACGTCGTCCACTGCCATGCAATGTACTCATAGGCAAGAACGCTGTCGCGGCTTGCACAGATTGTTATGTTTGTGCCTTGGGATTTGCCTGACGGGAGGCCAGTGCTGTGGTGTGTCGACCGTGGAGGCAGCATTCATCCCCACATGGTGCCCGCTTCGGGCACATGACGACTACGTGCATGGCTTGGGTGTCCTCTCGGCTGCACGGCGTCAACGACGGAAGCGGCCGCCGGCTCACGGGCTGCTATTCGGCCCCTCCTCGTGCCGGCAGCAATGCAGCCCCCCCCCCCCCCCTCCTTTGTGCGGCGGCGCCCAGGGGCAACCCTTTTACCGACCACCCAAGGACTATGTTGCGACACAGTGCCTTACAGATTGTTCCCTTTGTCCTATGCTGGGCCATTGAACTTGCCCGGCGCACCATTCCGACCGACCGCCAGATTGGCCTGACGACGCAGCGCGGTACCCGGAGGCGCCGGCCACTGAAAGCGGCGTAGGGACCACGGAGGCTGCCCGGACCCTCTCTCTCTCGACCTTGTTCGTCCTTAGGGACTGTCTGGGGAATCTGGGGACGGGGAGGTGTTATTTAAGCAGATTGGGGCTGCTCTGTTGCTCTCTCCTGATAACAACGCCAACTTGTAAACATTGTATAAAGAATTCTTCGTCGAGAAAGCTCTCCTCGTCTCTGACTCTGCGTGAAGTAGGGTCCAGACCTCCTGCCGGCCACGCGTACCTCGGCACACGGAACAAGATGAACCCATTTCGCGAGTTACTTCTATTGCATTGATCAGATTCTTTATTTGGCTTTCTAAAGACACTTGGCCGTTGTGAAAGGGCTGCGATAAACATTTCGCCGGTACAGGCCAGCGGCTATGCGCTCGCGTGTGTGCAGCGCTATGTAGCTGCCGATTCAACTGCTCGGATGCGTTTGCGCTGCTCGAAGTGCGTACGTGTGTACTTGCTTGTACCGAATCGACTGCCGTGTGTCCAGCTTGTGTATCTTAGTACATTGATGACCTAATGCAAGGACCGTGACATATTCGTCTGACTAAGGCGAGCATCGCATAGAAACTTGCGCGATCAGTGCGGAGCATCTCAACTATTCTCCACGTTTTGTCGTGACGCTGGCATTTCTTTGTGCAGTGAAACTAATCCTGCGCTTTTATGACAAACAGGTGCCGTTGGCTGTGAAGTGCAAACGTCACAGTGGAACCTGTACTTCCTTTCTGAACAGAGCGCGTCAAGGACGAAAGGTTTACATAGAAATGGTTTCCATCAATCAGCACTTCCCACCCTAACACAGTTCCAAGTCAATATGAGCCAATAAACTCGTGCACCACTATATCCTGCCGAAACGGCGAAGCGAAGAAAGCCTACTCCCATTAGTCAAAATCGTTTGCACTGGTAGTGAACTGCTTGTCCTCGCAAAATATATTCCCAGCGCCTAACAAAAGCATGTACTGGCTGGGCTACGCACTCTCAGTACTACAGCACTAACACGTGTTACGTTTGCAGCACGATATATGACAGAACACAGCCTACGCACTCCATAGGTTAATACACCTGTTGACGATAGCGCGATCAGGAAAACAAATCTCAACGAGCACCGGGAATAGTGCCCGTGCATAAGGTTACCCACCCATGCCTGATCTCCGTAACCGCCAACAAGGCTACACAAAACTCCGTTCGTATACGTTTGCACCTCCTTTACTCTTAAAATCAATCCCTAACATAAAACAAACTAGAAACTGAGTTCTACAATGACGTGGTTAGCCACGAAACTTAGCCAAAACATCCGAAATCCCCAGTGATAGACTCGTCGCGCGAACTCGACGGGCAACTGTCATGGCGGTGAGTGCGCCGAGAGGCGGAAAAGAAGAAAAAATAGAGAAAAAGGCGCGAAAAATACCACGCGACGACGCTCAACCAATTGGGAGACGCAGGCAAGAATGCTGTTCGATTAATGTTATGCACCGCATTAAAACCTTCGGAAGTGGTATTTTTTGCGCTATAGCCAAGCCATAAAGAAGGTTGTGCTGCATTAAACCCTTTACTCCGAAGGTGGTTAAGAAGGAATTGCACCCGATGTTTCCCTTATTACAGCGATATCTCTCATTCGGTCAATACCATAGTCGATTTCACGTTCACCACTTGCACCCGCATCCAGTGCAAGACTATCAGAGCGGTCTGGCCAAGGATTATGAACTAATCACCAGAATTCAAGACCTCGTGGTACAAACTATGCGTCAGAAGTGACAGATCTCGTACATTCCACCGTTTTCTTTATTTCTCGTACAATCGCCTTCCCCTCCTACTTTCCGGCAGACAAGAATAATGTGCCTCGACGCCGTCACGACACTAGCTGCTAGGATAGGCTGGTGCCAGACTCAATAACTTCTTTATAAAGCATACAGTGACTACATTACGTGCCTAAAGATTACTCAACGTAAACCGTAGCGAGAGAACAACCTGCGTCAATTTGCTCGTTCTAAAAGTTTGAGTTGCCAAGCACTTTTAGAATTTATAGCCTGTATAATTTGCACATAACGGCTTGTCAGTACCGCATTTTGGTGGAAGGTGCGGGGTACAATCACGGAACTTCGCAGCGGACGTCATCTACCTGCCACCACAATGGCAAATCAACCGACACAAGCGACAACGCCTCAGCAGCCCGTGCCAACGGTCATCCTCACTCATCCGCGGGACCCAGGGACATTTTGTGGCACGGACAACGCCGACGTCGACGACTAGCTTACGATGTACGAACGAGTGTGCGACAACAACAGGTGGGATCCAACAATGATGCTAGCAAACGTCATATTTTACCTAAGAGGAGCTGCGAGGCAATGGTACGACACACACGAAGCTGACCTAACGAGTTGGGATGTCTGCAAATAAAAAATGCGAGACCTGTTTGGCAGACCTGTCGGTCGTCAGCTGGCGGCAATAAAAGAACTTGAGTGTCGCGCTCAAACGTCCACGGAATCCTATGTCGTCTACATACAGGATGTGCTGGCCCTCTGTCGCAAGGCTGATAACAACATGACCGAGGCAGGCAAGATTGGTCACATATTGAAAGGTATTGCAGACGATGCCTTCAATCTCCTGATGTGCAAGGATTGTGCCACTGTGGATGCAATTATAAAGGAGTGCCGGCGCTTCGAACAAGCGAAGGGCCGCCGCGTCGCTCAAACTTTCGACCGATTGCCCAATACCGCCGCGACATCTTCTTGCGAAGACCCGCCGCGGTTCGTTCAGCCCACAGGACCGGAAGAAATAACGCGCATCGTTCGCCGTGAGCTTGAGGCCACGGCCCCGGCTCCAGTTCGTTCAGACTGTCGGGAAAGCGTACCCGCTATCTCCCTTATACAAGCGGTCGTTCGGGAGGAAATAGCAAGTTTGTGCATTCCATCTCTCTGCTCGGTCCGCCATACAAACACCTACCAAATTTCTCCGGCCGCTCGCTCCCAGACGCAAAGCTTTCCGCCCCCTCGTCGCAACCCAGCTGACTGGCGCACAGCGGATGATAAACCTATCTGTTTTAATTGTTCCGGTATTGGACACATCGCCCGTCATTGCCGCAACCATTGGTCGTCGCCTCCTCGCTGGTCGTCTCCGAGTCACTACCGCCAAGTACCAGACAATCGTACTTTCTCGCCCTATACGCCGACTAGGAACATCAACGCCGACAGTGCTCCACCAAGATCCAGCCGCTCCCCGTCTCCGCAAGGTAGTAGGTCCCGTTCACCTCTCGTTCACCGCTCTTCGTCCCCTTCTGCAACCGGTCGCTTCGCTTCGGGAAACTAGGCGGTGCAGCTCCCGGAGGTGAAGCTGCAACTCCGACCCGGCCCACAAATCCTCCGTTGACCCTGCCTACATGTGGAAACCTACTGTACATTGAAGTTGATGGCGTTCCTGTTAGATCTCTCGTTGACACAGGAGCGCAGCTTTCAGTTATGAGCGCTGCTCTCCGCCGAAGGCTCAAGAAGGTTCTGACACCCGCCGTACCGTGCACTGTGCGAGTCGCCGATGGGAGTACTTCACCTGTCCTTGGAATGTGCACAGTACGTGTGACCATTCGGGGACATTATACCGCTGTTCTATTTATCGTCCTTGAACACTGTCCGCACGACCTAATTCTCGGCCTCGACTTCCTTTCGAAACACTGCCCAAATTGACTGCTCCGCAGGTGTTGTACAGTTGGATCTTCCGCTTCCTGCCGACGCAACAGCTTGTGTTTCACACCGCTTATGTTCTGCTGAGTTTGCAAGGCTGTCTCCACAAGCGGCTACAAATGTCCTCCTGACGTCCTGTCCTCCCGTACCTGATGGCGAGTACGTCGTGTCGCCGCTTACTGACGTGGTTTTGTCGCGCAATATTGCCCTACCCAGCACCTCCACCAAAATGTTGCAGGAAGAAAGCAGGCCCACGAGTGTAAAATACCGTATATTTACAACTGGCGTATATGGCGTTCAGGCAACTGCCAGACCTCGTTTTCGTCTAGTCCAATCCAACTTCTTCGTTCCCTTCACCGTAACAATATTGAAGAGGCGCAGTAGCGCCCCTAAGTGGGTTCTTGGGTTCTGTTTGAAGTGCACGAATTGTCAGAATATTTCACCAAATATAGAACGATAATGGTGCAGGAAGGTGCCTCGTTGACGGGCACCATCAAATGAATGCATTTTTAGCGCCAAACTAATCATGTGCGCTACCCTTTCTTTCAGTTTCACAGACGCTGTAGGATATGGCAGTAGTTTAAACGCAAGTTATGCCTCAACAAGTTACTGCGGTTTCTCGCAAGACAATAAGCTTGTCTACATAAAAAAACTGAAGCACAGGTATCAACGGAAAAAAAATCTCAGGAGGAAAACTTCCATAGGAAGCTGTAAAAGCATAAAAACTTCGGTCATGGCAACTTGATTATTTCAATAAATCCTTAATTCAGATTTATTTATATCAGTTGCTGTTGCATGTTAAAACTAGCTATTTCCTTTCCATGTTCTATAGTTGCCATAAAACGTTTTTCTATGCGGCGAATGCAAACGTTCGCAGATGTAAGTTGTCACTCACAATTCTTACATCGCTGCGTTTTTTTTCCCGCGTAGAAGTCTTACAACGTGGTAGATTCCTTAAAGTCGCTGACACGTCATGCTCATGGTTCGAAAAAAGAAACATTTGTTTTTTCTAACTTTATTCCAGGCTCACGATGACGCCAATTCCTTCAAGTCACTTATAGATCACTTCATGACGTCGAAATTTTTTTTTTTTTTTTTACTAATGACACATGAGAACTCAAATGTCAAATCGATTCAGACGTCCAAAGCATAAAGTTAACTTCACATGTGAGGTGTCCTTTGGGCAAGAAGTAATGTAGGAATATGTTTATTCGTCTAAATAAGTGCTATGTAATGCAAAAGCCTTCAGTAAAACATATTTAACGTTCCATTGACTATGAAAAACAATACAAACTCTACCTTATTGCTCGGTAAGCCAATGCACATTACCAGTGACGGCTATATAGGTTACGGTATGCTGTATGTGGTTATCTGTGTTTTTGAAGTCTGGATTGGTCGGAGAGAGGATATAATTTTTCGCTGTTATCCTTTATCTTTTAAGGCTAAGCAATGCGTTAACAGGCGGACAAACGTGGTTGTGTAAGGCAAGCAGTCAATATGTGTTACGATAGAAGTACGACCATGATTAAAGTCGCAACGATTGTATGGCGACAAGTCCGGAAGACGTTATCGGGGCACGTTCAAATATTCGCGACAAGATTATTGGTAAGCTGGCTATTAGATGCACATATAAGACTTCTCCATCGATGGTGCAAAGGCATAAGCAAGAGATAAACGGAGGCAGGTGTCATCTGGCGCTAGGTGTTTTATCAATGCATGGAGCCTCTCGTGCGATATGAATAATAACGCCTAAATATATTTAAAGAGGCGGTAGTGGCTATATTGGTGGGTTGAATATAAGCATTCAAATGGTGATTGTGAAGGCCACTTGGTACACAATTAGGTACCAGTATCGAATTCACAGTTGCCAAGAAATCATTTCTTACGATTATTCGGGTTACTTCTCCATATTGCTCAAGACGATAGATATGTTTATGCTATATGGTCTATATAACAACAATGATGACATATGCATTTCTAAGAAAAAAAAGCAAAGAAAAAACCGTTTGACATGGAACAATATTGAGTGCGGTGCAATGCCCAGAGCTTCAACATAGCGGTAGCCGCCACGAGAAACGGAGTGGGGATCATGGGCTCATCCTACAGGTTCGCTGAAGAGGCTAGCTGTACGTTCTTCTCGGAGCTGTAATAATCTGTTGAGCTAGAACTTGCGCTTCAAATACAGCCATATCCTACAGTGCCTGTCAAATTGAAAGAAAAGGTAGCACAGACGATGCATTTAGGCACTAGATAAGTCGCATTCTTTTGGATGTACCCTGTAACGAAGCATCCTCCTGCGACATCACTTTTTTTTTGCTGAAGTTTGCTGAGAATGTGTGCACTTCAAGCCCTACTGTGTCATTGCAACATTTTGCGGCAATAAAAAGGCGTTAAGTTAGAATGATAGCCGTTATAAATGGTAACGGTATTTGCCACTGTAAGTGTTAGAACAAGCAAAATGTCGTAGGTTGTCCTGTCGCTACGCTTAAGGCCGCGTCATTTACTAGGCACGTATTGTAATGAGAGTATGCTGCATAAGCCATTCGGCCTCTTCGTGTGTATGGTGTCCCCGGCTGTGGTGATATTTTCATTCCGTTCTTTTTTCCTGCCTATTTCTTTAATCTCCACCGATTCCTTCTTTTACAGTATTCTGCTGGGTGATGGAATATGCGTTAGCACCGAAAGCGTCGGCTTGACACCTACTGTGTTGGGCTGACAAGCTACAAGAAATAAAGTAAAAGTGGAGTAGAAGAGAGGTGGTACTTCTGACTGATAGTCTGAAGGAGGAGATCTTGAATTATGGACATTATTTTATAAGCCCGCGACAATCTACTTTGATATTCTTGCAATGGATATGGCTGCAAAGGATGGACACCAAATCGACTATAAGACTGACACCATAGCAGATATTGCTGTGAGATGGGGAACGTCGGATATGATTCCTATGTAGCAA